>NC_043021.1:7361732-7366732 GCF_006345805.1 Octopus sinensis
CATATGGTTGTGATGCATGTTCCTGATGACCCTTATCAGACGGGTAGTCATGATGGGGTATACTGGGCTTCGTATATTTTATCCAGTGTCACTTTGGTAGCCTGCACTACTCTATCACTCAATAATAATAATAAGGGCAACTCATCTGTTTGCGTTGTTAAATGCAAAAAAGCCTGCTGTCCCTTGACCTCTCTGGTTGGGATTTGGGGACATCTACAAAGTAGAAACCAAGGCAAATCAATAATAATGGTTTCAATTTTTGGCACGAGGCCAGCAATTTCGGTGGAGGGGGTAAGTCAATTACATCGACCCCAGTGTTCAACTGGTACTTATTTTATCGACTCCGAAAGGATGAAAACCAAAGCGTATTTGGTCGAATTTGAACTCAGAACGTAAAGACGTACGAAACGCCGCTAAGTATTTTGCCTGGCGTGTTAACGATATGCCAGCTCGCCGAAAAAGGAGAAGGATGTTGTAGGGGTGAATATAGTAAACTTGTCGACCCCTTTATTTCACTAGTATTTTTTTTTTTACCGACTCCGGAAAACTGAAAAAATGTGACCTCGACAGGTTTTCAAAATGAAACATAAAGGGACACAACTCAATAAAACAAATCCTTTTGTCCGTCACTTCACCGATTGTGCTTGTAATAGGCTTTAGAATCTACATCCGGTCCATATTTTATTTAAATATATTTGCTAGTTTGATCTGGGAAACCAATAAAGAGAGAAATTGATCAAAGAATCAAAGAGAGAAAAACCGAAAGCAGATCTCTTTGCTCTTCCTTCGCCTTTTAGTTACACCATATTTTGTTCAGCACCTTTCATCTATCTATCTATCTATCTATCTATCTATCTATCTATCTATCTATCTATCTATCTATCTATCTAATTATCTATCTATCCACCTGCATGCTTACCTGCCTGCCTATCTATCTATCTATCTATCTATCTATCTATCTATCTATCTATCTATCTATCTATCTATCTATCTACCTGTCTATCTGTCTGTCTGTCTATCTATATGTATGTATGTATGTATGTTTATCTGACTGTCAATCTATCTATCTATCTATCTATCTATTTGGATATCTATCTGTCTGTCTCTCACCCTTTCTTTCTCTCTTTCTCTGACTGTCTATCTATTTATCTATCTCTCTGTCTATGTGCCTCTTTCTCTCTTTCCCTCTCTCCCTTTCTCTCCCCCCTTCTCTCTCTCTCTCTCTCACACGCTCTTTTTCTGTCTACCTGTCACCATAATCACCACTACACGTACACATGCGCACGCAATCAGCTCACTTCCTTCCTCTTTGTCTTCACAATTTCCCTCTAATGCAACAAACATTCACTCAACATAATGCAGTTCTCTTCTTTGTTCATCCTCTTCAGCGCCCTCAATACATAGCTTATAACCGCAACCACAACCACTATCACCACCTCCACCGTCAACACCTCTACCATCAACCATCTATAATGCTTTCCCCATTTTTCAATACCTTCAGCACTACCACTACCACCATCACCACCCTACCATCACTACTACCAAAAACAACAACAACCATCACCTAATGCCACAGAACCATAGCAACAACTACTAACACCGTTAGTACCACTATCACGACCACTACCACCATCACCATCGTCACTATAAATGCCACCACTAATTTATTATCACCACCACCAATAAATAACAGCAACAACAACAGTGGAGGCGTAATGGCCCAGTGTAGGGCAGCGGACTCGCGGTCGTAAGAACGCTGTTTCGATTCCCAGACCGGGCATTGTGAGTGTTTATTGAGCAAAAACACCTAAGCTCAACGAGGCTCCGTGTGTGTCTGGGGGATGGTGGTGAACCCCGCTGTACTTCTTCACCACAAGGGGCTAAACATAGAGGGGACAAACAAGGACAGACAAAGGTATTAAGTCGATTACATCGACCCCTGTGCGCAACTGGTACTTAATTTATCGACCCCGAAAGGATGAAAGGCAAAGTCGACCTCAGAACGTAGCGGCAGACGAAATACCTATTTCTTTACTACCCACAAGGGCCTAAACACAGAGAGGACAAACAAGGGCAGACAAACGGATTAAATCGATTATATTGACCCCAGTGCGTAACTGGTACTTATTTAATCGGCCCCGAAAGGCAAAGTCGACCTCGGCGGAATTTGAACTCAGAACGTAACGGCAGACGAAATACCGCTAAGCATTTCGCCCGGTTGTAAAGAAATAGGTATTTCGTCGGCCGCTACGTTCTGAGTTCAAATTCCGCCGAGGTCGACTTTGGCTTTCATCCTTCCGAGGTCGATAAATTACGCACTATGGTCGATGTAATCGACGTAATCCCTTTGTCTGTCCTTGTTTGTCCCCTCTTATGTTTAGCCCCTTGTGGGCAATAAAGAAATAAGAAACAGCACCCAGATCTCGGAAGAGAAATGCTAACTTTAACTAATGCTGGCATGGAGACAATGTATCTGAATAAAGACGAGATGGTCACGGATGAAGCCCTTGATCGTATGCCTCTTCGAACAGAGCTGATCTGGACTAAGCAATGTGACAAAAGAGAACTGCAGCAGCAGCAGCAGCAACAGCAGCAGCAGCCGGAATCACGTAAACAAAAGCAACAACAACAATGACAACAATGACAACAACAACAATGACAACAAAAACAACAACAACAACAACAACATTTACGCCTCACCACTACGACAACGTATGAAGTCATCAGAAACATTAGGGTCATACAATAGTGAAATCCGGGTTCAGATGCGTAGGTTGCCAGGGCGTGCGTGCATACACATCAACACATACATGCACATACACAAATACCTTCACACACACACACACACACACACATTCATACACACACACACACACACACACATAAACACATACCTTCACACACCTAATATATATACGTACATACATACATACATACACACATACATACATACATACATACATAATACATATACATATATACATATATACATACATACATACGTACATAAGTATATATATATATATATATGATTATACATATTCACACACACGCACTCATACATACGTGCATATACACACGCATATACACCTACATATATACATTTGCATCCACATGCATATATACATATACATATACACTCACACGTACCTCGACACATGCATACTCACACACAAACTTGCGAACACATATCTATACACATACACATAGCTGTCCCCTCCTCTTCCGCACGTGTACAATACAAACATCATTATATGCAGATATATAATGTACACATTGGGACACAAGCACACGCACGCACACATATTCACACACACACACACACATAACACACACACACACACACACATACATACTCACATAACCCTCTCTACACTGATACACGTTTATACACATACGCACACATATACATATATATACGTATGCACACATATGGTGATTGCTCCATCTTCACAGATAATTGCTGTCTCCCTTAGCTTCCCCGTTGTCACTGGCATTTGTGACTCTCCTTCCATGACCTTTCAGACGAATATTCTGTCCCATGGTTTGAAGCATAGGTGACAGCTGAAAGTTGTGACTAATTGGATGGAAGCACTCCGTCGGTTACGACGACGAGGGTTCCGGTTGATCCGATCAACGGAACAGCCTGCTCGTGAAATTAACGTGTAAGTGGCTGAGCACTCCACAGACACGTGTACCCTTAACGTAGTTCTCGGGGATATTCAGCGTGACACAGTGAGTGACAAGGCTGGCCCTTTGAAATACAGGTACAACAGGAACAGGAAGTAAGAATGAGAGAAAGTTGTGGTGAAAGAGTACAGCAGGGATCACCACCATCCCTGCCGGAGCCTCGTGGAGCTTTAGGTGTTTTCGCTCAATAATGTGACTAATTACACGCTTCCAACTGGTTAGGTCTACACATGCTCCACGTTACCATTATTCTCACAGAACTTCAGTAGACAGAATGACGAATAAGGCGGCGAGCTGGCAGAATCGTTAGCACACCGGGCGAAATGCTCAGTGGTATTTCGTCTGCCGTTACGTTCTGAGTTCAAATTTCGCCGAGGTCGACTTTGCCTTTCATCCTTTCGGGGTCGGTAAAATAAGTACCAGTTGCGCACAGGGGTCGATGTAATCGACTTAATACCTTTGTCTGTCCTTGTTTGTCCTCTCTGTGTTTAGCCCCTTGTGGGTAGTAAAGAAATAGGTATTTCGTCTGCCGTTACGTTCTGAGTTCAAATTCTGCTAAGGTGACTTTGCCCTTCATCCTTTCGGAATCGATAAATTAAGTTGCGTACTGGGGTCAATCTAACTGACTGGCCTTCTCCCCCCAAAATGTCGGGCCTTGTGCCTAGAGTGGAAAAGACTATTGTACATGTTATGGCAGCTGCTATTGTAAGTTGTTAGTGGGTGAAGGCGCGTAGCTTAATGGTTAGAGCATCGAACTCACAATCATGAGGTAGTGTGTTCGATTCTCGGACCGGGCTGTGTGTTGTGTTCTCGAGCAAGACACTTTATTTCATCATTGCTCCAGTTCACTCAGCTGTTGAAATGCGTTGCGACGTCATTGGTGCCAAGCTGTATCGGCCCCTTTGCCTTTCCCTTGGATAACATCAGGGGCGTGGAGAGGAAAGGCTGGTTTGTTGGGCGACTACTCGTCTTCCATAAAACAACCTTGCCCGCACTTGTGCCTCGGAAGGGAACTTTCTAGATGCAATCCTATGATCAATCATGACTGAAGGGGGTCTTTATTGTAGCGGTTATCGTACTTATTATAGTAGTTACAATTGTTGTTATTATCGCAGTTGTTGTAAGTAATTGTCATTACAGTTGATCGACCAGAAGTCGACATTTTGAATCAATTTAGGGTTCAACAGCTGTATTTCACCCGGACCCATCCCTGGTGGTGTATAATCAAAACTAGTGCAGTGTTTTTAGGGGCATGACTTAAGAAGTTAATGCTGTGCTTGTTATTATCTTTTGACGTGTGATTACAGCAA
>NC_043021.1:7371732-7381732 GCF_006345805.1 Octopus sinensis
CATAAGAAATTAAATGGAGGCTCATAGAGCAACCGGGGTCATATATAAATGGGTGTTGATGATGCAAGCTTTGCATGGTAGAGCGAGCAAGGATCCTTAAAGACTCGCTTGAACTAGAAACGCTCTTGAACTCTAGAAACGAGATCTATAGCCCTTGTCTGTCTTTTAGACGCTACCTGCTGTAGTTGTGGGATTCCTCGTACGTTGATTAGAGCTGTAAAAATATTTGCGGACCGGAGTTAACCTTCTAATAATAATAATAATAAAATAATAATAATAATAATAATAATAATAACACCAGGATGGAATTTATATATTTTTTAATATTTTAACTAAAATATTTATAAATTTCATCCTAACCCTAACCACTCCACTGAGCCAATAAGGACACAAGAGTGGGTGCTGCTGCCGATGTACTGCGAAAAACGTGTTGCCAGAGTGAGAGTCGGCAGAGTACCCCTCGAGATCGAAGAGGCTGGGGGCAGCAGTCATGCACGGAATGGAGGAAGATGCAAGGATTCTGAAGACAACCAGAACGAAGAAAGTTAATTGATGGGGTTACGGCCTAGAAATGGTAATTCAAGTTGGGTCAAAAGACCTACATAGAATTGTCGAAGAGATTCTTCTGCCAAAAGACATTACGCTAAGAGTGGTGGTGGTGGAGGAGGGAAGACCGCTCCAACATGTTCTCTATGTAAACAAAAAAGGACAAAGGAGAACAAAGTGCCCTCAGCAAGAAAGTGAAGTAGGGGAACAACAACGCGAAGAGCAGCCCGCCGAAGAAGATGGGTCGGAAATAAAGGAAAATAAAGAGGAAACGTTTATTGTTGTAAATAAGCGAAAGAGAAAAGAGCGAGAGTTGCGTGTTGTCGAGTGTAATTAGAAGTATTGTGTATCTTGAGTAGAACAATTTGCGAGGACGTTATTTATGATCCCGTTATATCTTACGTCGAACGTGCGATACAACATAAGGCATAACATATTTTTTATATATGAGACTGTATACTCTCTTTTAATCTTTTACTCTCTTTTACTTGTTTCAGTCATTTGACTGCGGCCATGCTGGAGCACCGCCTTTAGTCGATCAAATCGACCCCGGGACTTATTCTTTGTAAGCCCAGTACTTATTCTATCGGTCTCTTTTGCCGAACCGCTAAGTGACGGGGACGTAAACACACCGGCATCGGTTGTCAAGCAATGCTAGGGGGACAAACACAGACACACACACATATATATATATACGACAAGCTTCTTTCAGTTTCCGTCTACCAAATCCACTCACAAGGCATTGGTCGGCCCGGGGCTATAGCAGAAGACACTTGCCCAAGATGCCACGCAGTGGGACTGAACCCGCAACCATGTGGTTGGTTAGCAAGCTACGTACCACACAACCACTCCTGCGCCTATGTATAAAGATTTATACGCAGATTTATACACAAATTTTACTGTTATGTCTTATGACTTTTATTAAGCGAACCACTGTTAATAAATTATTTTATTTAAATTTTTTTACCCGCATAATTTGCACAGTAAAATTTTCCAATTCTGAGGATATATAGTACACAGTTTAAATTTATTTACTGCTGCACTCTAAAGACTCCGCCGGTTACGACGACGAGGGTCCCAGCTGATACGATCAACGGAACAGCTTGCTCGTGAAATTAACTTGCAAATGGCTGAGCATTCCACAGACACGTGTACCCTTAACGTAGTTCTCGGGGATAATCAGCGTGACACAGAGAGTGACAAGGCTGACCCTTTGAAATACAAGTACAACTCATTTTTGCCAGCTGAGTGGACTGGAGCAACGTGAAATAAAGTGTCTTGCTCAAGGACACAACGCGTCGCCGGGAATCGAACTCACAAACTTACGATCATGAGCCGAATGCCCTAACCACTAAGCCACGCGCCCTCACTATACTGCTGTATTACCTGACTACGATAGCGCACTAAATTTAAATCCATAATGTATAAAGATGGAGCTGTCTTGCGCACGTATTTTCGGTACGTATTAGAGCTACATGATTATGCATTCTTTTAGCGATCCCACTGATGAACTACGGATGCCAAATTGATTTATTTTTGGTCATTAATAACGAAGCTCAAGTACGGGATTAACTAATTTTATATTTTGTTCACTCTAGTGCCAGTCACAGCGGGCCTTAAGTATTATTTTATCGTGGTTTAGGCTTAACTGCCCTTTTTAGCATGTAAGAATTCCTGTCAATGGTTTTCTCTCTGTGTATAAATCTTTATACAATGTTACGTGTATATATATTTATATATATATATATATAGATATATATTATGCATATACATACATACACACACACGCATGTATATATATATATATGTGTATACATATATACATTATAAATGTAGTATATATATACATAATATATGTATATAATATATATATATATACATAATATATGTATATATCTGTTAATATATATATAATATATGTATATAGATATATATATATATATATACATAATATATGTATATATATACATAATATATGTATATATATATACATAAATATGTATATATATTCATCAATAATGTATATATATATATATAATATACATAATATGTATATATACTGCGATCCTCTATCGTGATATATACATACATAACGTATGTATATATATATATATACTATAATATATGTATATATATACATAATATGTATATAGATATATATACAGTTAATATATGTATATATATATACATAATATATGATATATATATGTATATATATATATACATAATATATGTATATATATATATATATATATATATATATACATAATATATGTATATATATATATACATAATATATGTATATATATATATACATAATATATGTATATATATATATACATAATATATGTATATATATATGTATATATATATACGTATATATATATATTTATACATACACTCATATACATATTTATACATACACTCATATACATATATATACATACACTCATATATATATATACATACATATATGATATGGTAATATTTGTTGCGCCTTTGATCATAAGTGTACTCGATCAGAGTTGGCCTCGGGGCAAAGCAATAACACCGACAACAGTGATCTCAACAAGACACAGCAAGACACTAGTACTGTATGCACTCACGCACGCTCACACACACATACACACGCACGCACGCATGCACTCTCTCTCTCTCTGTCACACACACGCTCACACACATATACACACACACACACTATACCTACGTGAAAAACACACGCCACTCCCATATATTGCTCACCCCCGCACTATTCACTCACATACTCAAGCACACTTAAATAAACACTCGGCCAGACAAACAAATAAATAAAACAAAATTAATTAATTAAGGATCACAATTAGTGAAAGACAACCAAGCAATGATTGGCATCACATAAATAAATATCAACGAGAACTGAGTGGAAAAGAAGATCTAGTATGGAAGGAAACGCTGTCTGCTAGAAATAGCAGCTAGGTCTCATTCAAATCAAACCCTGCACCGAAACTGTAACCACTGTGTTTTGTAGCTTTACTTGCTAGAAATACCAGCCAAATATCCCTTAGTTGTCAACTCCGTGGAACGAAGTCACAACGGCATATCACTGCTAAGTCTCCTATAAATCACATACTCTATTGTCTATGGAAAAGGAGACATTTGGTATGTTTCCGGATTGTTTGCACACAGAAAAATGATGGGTTTGTCGCGACTGGAATACCTTTAATTATAGGTCTTTTCCATCGGGTTTGACCTGCGACTAAACAATAATAGCAAGGACATTTCTACCACAAACAACAATTTCTTTATTGCCCACAAGGGGCTAAATATAGAGGGGACAAACAAGGACAGACAAAGAGATTAAGTCGGTTATATCGACCCCAGTGCGTAACCGGTACTTAATTTATCGACCCCGAAAGGATGAAAGGCAAAGTCGGCCACGGCGGAATTTGAACTCAGAACGTAACAGCAGACGTTTCTGCCAGCTCGCCGCCTTTCTACTACAAACAACAACACATTAATGTATCAATGAATAAATGAAATTATCATCATTATTATTATTATTATTATTATTATTATTATTATTATTATTATTATTATTATTAGTCAAAATGATAAGCGCGATTCGATTGTAAGATATTTTATTAGTTGAACGATATTTCAACAGTACGTCTGTCTTTGTCAAGTTCAAAATAAGAAGTGATAAAAATTCAAAATTACAGAAATTTAAACGTAAAGTATAAACGAGAGCAACCAGCGTCCACACGTTGATGGAATGACATCACCATTTTTTTTTAGTTACAATTTTATTAGCACGAAAACGATTAAGTTTTTTCACTGATAGAAATGTCGATTTCTCAATTTCTGATTCATATTTGAATGGTACGAAATCCATGGGCCCAGGATTGGGTTCAACACTGGGGTCTAGCGAAACTAACAGGGCTGACAAGGCAACTGTGAGAAGGAATAAAACGCTCTCTCTCTCTCTATCCGCTCAGTCGAAGTCGACTCTCGGTTACTCGTTGGATCAGTGTCCTCCAGTCAGTTCTATCCTGGGCCACTTCCTTCAGACTGGCCATATCCATTCCGGTATCACTCCTGATGGTGTCAAGCCAGCGGATTCTTGGTCGGCCTCTTCCTCTCTTGCCACTGACCATTCCGAGCATGATGTCCTTCTCCAGGGATTCTCTCCGCATAATATGACCGAAATATGCCAACCTACGCTTGGTGATCCCAGCTTCTAGCGACATTTTCGGCCTTATCTGCTTAAGAACTTCTCCATTGGTGAGCGTCGCTGTCCATGGAATCCGTAAAAGTCTTCTCCAACACCAAAGCTCGAATGCATTAATTCTCTTCTGGTCAGCTTTCTTTAGTGTCCAGGTCTCGCATCCATATGTTGCTATTGGGAAGACAATTGCATTCACCAATTTTCCTTTACGATTTTCCTTGGACCCTCCTGGTAATCCTTGCTGTCTTTAAGAGACAAACTTTCTGTAGGAGCTCAACCGGGCATTCTATTCCAATCTCCTTCAGCCATTTGTCTATATCTCTGTTTACTCTTCCCTATGCATCAATTATTATAGACACGGCCTTTACTGTTCTCATGCTCCATTTTCTTCCTATTTCAAATTTTAAGGGATTGCATTGTTTTGTTTTGTTTCTCTTCCTCTTTCTTTACGATCCTGGAATCAAACGGCCATGATGGGTCGATTAGTAAGCAACTTCGTTTTTCCTTATCTAAAATTGTTATGCCCGGTCTATGGCTTTCTAACTTCTTAATCCGTTTGAATAGGAAAGTCCCACAAAATCTTACATTTTTCTGACTCCAGTACTCTTTCGACTCAATGATTCCACCTTGTATTTCCAGCTTCAAATTCCTATTTCTGGCACAGTTTCCATTGTAAAACTTTAACAACCTGATCGTGCCTCAACTTGAGAAAAAAAATGTATTATTTCTGTGCCAACTTCGGGCATTCTGTCACAATGAATGCCACTGTCTCGTTCCAAGTTGAGCTGGCAGAAACATTAGCGCGCCGGGCAAAATGCTTAGCGATATTTCGTCTGTCTTTACGTTCTGAGTTCAAATTCCGCCGAGGTCGACTTTGCCTTTCATCCTTTCGGGGTCGATGTAATCGACTTAATCCCCTTGTCTGTCCTTGTTTGTTCCCTCTATGTTTAGCCCCTTGTGGGCAATAAAGAAATATGTATTTTTCTGACACATTCTCTCCATATATATTTTTTCTCAAGTTGTTTGTTTTTATCGCTTGATCTTGGATTGCTACAATTAGGCTTTCTGTTTCTTTTTAATTGTCTTTAGCCGTGGGAGTAGCTTGCTTACGAACCACATGGTTCCGGGTTCAGTCCTCCACTGCGTGGCACCTTGGGCAAGTGTCTTCTACTGTAGCCTCGGGCCGACCAAAGCCTTGTGAGTGAATTTGGTAGACGGAAACTGAAAGAAGCCCGTCGTATATATGTATATATATATGTGTGTGTGTGTTTGTGTGTCTGTGTTTGTTCCCCCCCCCCACAAAAAAAACATCGCTTGACAACCGATGCTGGTGTGTTTACGTCCCCGTAACTTAGCGGTTCGGCAGAGAGAGACCGATAGAATAAGTACTAGGCTTACAAAGAATAAGTCCTGGGGTCGATTTGTTCGACTAAACGCAGTGCTCCAGCATGGCCACAGTAAAAGAATAAAAGAGTATTATTATTTTATTATTATTATTATTATTATTATTATTATTATTATTATTATTATTATTATTATTATTATTAAGACGGTGAGCTGGCAAAGTTTTTAATACGCCGAGCGAAATGCTTAGCGGCATTTCGGTCGTCTTTGCGTTCAGAGTTCAAATTTCGCCGGGGTCGACTTTGCCTTTCATTCTTTCAGCATCGATAAACTAAGTACCAGCATCGATAAACTAAGTACCAGTTACACACTGGGGTCGATGTCATCGACTTAATCCCTCCCCCAAAATTTCAGGCCTTGTGCCTAGAGTTGAAAGGATTATTATTCTTATTAATAAGGCGGCGAGGTGGCAGAATCGTTAACACGACAAAATGCTTAGCGGCTTTTAGTCTGTCTTTACGTTCTGAGTTCAAATTGTCAAGAAATGTAAAGAAGTGAAAAGAAGGAGGTTAAGAAGAAAAAAGAAACAAACAAATAAACAAAAAAGAAAAATAAAGAAGGAAAGAAAGAAAGAAAAGAGGAGAGAAAGGAGGAAAGAAAAAAATAAAGGAACAAGAAAAGAAAGAAAGAAGGAAGGAAAGAAAATAAGAAAGAAAGAAAGGATGGTGGGAGGGAGAAAGAAAAAACGAAAGCAATAAGAAAAAAGGAAAGAAAAAGAAAGAAAAAAGGAAGAAAGAAGGAGAGAAAGAAAGGAAGGAAGAAAGGAAAGAAAGAAAGGAAGAAAGAAAGAGTGATAAGAAAGAAAGAAAGAAAGAAAGAAAGAAAGAAAGAGAGAGAGAGAGAGAGAGAGAGAGAAAGAATAATAAAGAAAGTTAGATAGAAAGGAAGAAAGGAAGAAAGAATGGAAGAATGAATGAACGAAAACGAAGAGTGGTGAATGCGCGGCAAAGATCCAGGAGACTGAACTGGGATTTTCGCGTCCAGATGCGTGCCATTTTGGATGCATTCTGTGGTCGACAACAGAGATTAGTTAATTTGTCAAAGAACTTAGAGTGATTGAGTGGAAGGAAGAGGATGGAGTGGGGAATGGTGTGTGTGTGTGGCAATAGCGGGAGCTGGGGTTGTGGAATGGTGTACGAGTGAGGGAGGAGGAGGAGGCGGTGGCTTTCACCATTTTAGGTAATTATTTGTGGAAGTCAGTTGGATTGATGCGAAACGAAATTGCCCCATGGGCCAGCTAGCAGAATAGCTAAGTTGCTTAATTTGTAACGGTTAGCGGGTGGGGTGGGTAGTGAATGCAATAATCATTTGTAATTTAGGACAAAGGCAACAATTTATATTCATTTTTTTTTAACTGGGGAAAATAGCTAATCGATTAAATCGAACCCTGTACTTCACTAGTGAATTATTTTATCTGCTAATTTGACCCTGGTGGAGTTTGAACACAGAACGTAAAGAGGTGGAACAAACAGCTCAAAGCATTTCTTGTGGCTCTACTGATTCTCCCCCTTTGCCGCCTTGCATAGGGGTGTAATAACAGTTTCAAGTTTTGACACAAGACCAGTAACCTAAGAGGGGCCGGTAAATCGACCCCAACGTTTCAGTGACCTTAAAATCCTGCTAATAAAAGTATTAAGACAACCAACAGCAGTTGAATGGAATTAAAGACGTTATTCACAAGAAAATCCAAAGACACAGTAATCGGTGATATCCAATGATAATTGCTAACAATTGCAAACCAAATTTTTTGTTAGGAGTGGCTGTGTGGTAAGTAGCTTGCTTACCAACCCACATGGTTCCGGGTTCAGTCCCACTGCGTGGCACCTTGGGCAAGTGTCTTCTACTATAGCTTCGGGCTGACCAAAGCCTTGTGAGTGGATTTGGTAAACGGAAACTGAAAGAAGCCCGTCGTAAATATGTATGTATATATGTGTGTGTGTATATGTGTTTGTGTGTCTGTCTGTCCCCCTAGCATCGCTTGACAACCGATGCTGGTGTGTTTACGTCCCTGTAACTTAGCGGTTCGGCAAAAGAGACCGATAGAATAAGTACTAGGCTTAGAAACTATAAGTCCTAGGATCGATTTGCTCGACTAAAGGCGGTGCTCCAGCATGGCCACAGTCAAACGACTGAAACAAGTAAAAGAGAGAGAGATAGAGATATCGATAACAGTAGAGGGCTAGTACTTAGAAAGACTACTCAGACGTCATCGCGAGATACAAATTCAAAACATAAATTAGTGAAAATAGATACCATATGTTTTTTTTTATCCACTTTTCTTTCGACTTTGTCAACCGAACTGGAACAACTAATTACAATTATAAATCTTTTGCCTAAATTAGAAACAATAATTATTGCTACACATTGGTATATTCAAACTAGAGTTATTATTGTGGTTGTAATAGTCGCGACATTCAAAACTTAGAATGCTTTCATCAACAAAAGCTTCGTTCAATCTTTGGTTTCAAATGGGGATATTATGAAACCAACAACAAAGTCCTGGAAAGAGCAAACAGTCAAAGCATCGAATCGCTGAAAATGAAACACTGTCTTCGATGGTCAGAACATGCAGTAAGAATGGAAGAGTCAAGGTTTACACGCCAAGTCTTATTCAGTAAGTTCGCTTCAGGGAAAACACCATGGAGTTGTCCTCTTCGAAGATACAAGGACTAACTCAAAGCAACACTGAAAGCAACTGGAATTGAGCCTAAATCATTTGAAATACAAGTCCGAGATCTACCAAGTGGCGATGTTCCATCACCATCGGAACCAAAAGCTTTGAAGCCATCAGAAGAGAAACGAAAGAAATCGAATGACAGGAGAGAAAGGCTCAACAAAATCAACCTCGTCCTCCACCAACATTACCATAAAGTCAATGCCATTGATACTCCTATGTAAGGGCTTGTCTACAGACTCATCAACGGCTTCACCAGAAAGGAAGCATTCAGTAAAAAAAGACACTAAATTCTCGGATACGCGATAAAGCCACCGCCGGAGACGACGACGATGAGGATTAACCACAACATTCGTTCTACTCGTAAGCGCCTATCGCATTCGGCCATGTTCGTAAAATTTTGAGCCGAATACTTTATTAAATCTTCAGAGGCAGATTGATTTTATTTCGTCGTCCATACCAAGAATATTCTCCTAATTAGTTATTCTCCGTTTTGTAATGGTGCTTGTTCTTTCCTCTTGAACCACCGTACATATAAGTTGACACAAGGAAAGAGCATTAATCCTTCGACCATAAAGAAAAGTTAAGTCTAAGGATTCTAAATGCCATCACTTAATTGTTATCGGAACACTGGAATTGTGAATAGAAGCGTTAATTAAGTGTTAAATGTTATAGGTGGCCATGACTTCGACTCCTGGGTCCCCTGGGTTAGTTAATTTATATATACTCTTGTACCAGCAACATATATCAACTCGTATGAACAACGGAACGAGAACAATTTACACCTGTTTATTAAAATAAAGGGTTCGCTTGAAACTTCTGAAAGCATTAAAGGATACAGTCACCTGACAGAAGAGACAAACAGTCACCTGACGGAGGAGACAAACAGTCAAAATGTTGTGATCCAAATGAGGATACTAATATGAATGTATCAATGCGTGATTTTAGAAATTCTTAGAAATTCTCTCAGCGCTATTACTTTGGCAAATACGGCGTGAAGTCTATGTTTTGCTGATGAGATTAGATGATAGAGCAGAATATATGTCTGAAATTGTCTCCCGTACTTACAGAAATGATTAAAATTATATTTTTTTAAATAAATAAAATCAGCAAAGGGAAATAACTCAAGAGGGCCAATGACATCAATTTAAATACGTAAGTTAAGAGATGAA
>NC_043021.1:7386732-7414232 GCF_006345805.1 Octopus sinensis
AAATTTCTCCCAGACACCTGAAGAGGGCTGGAGGGTATATCAGCCGAAACGTTGTGTTAACAACAAACAAGGTGAGGACAAGTATCCGTCGAATGTAAATAATGTAAATAATGTACATAATTCCTCATCTCTTAAATATAGAACTGTAAGAGCAGCCACATTTCTTCAAATTGTAGCTAGTTTATTAAGAGTCCCCCGCCAAAAAAAACGAAGGACATTGTCTAATGTAATCATATATGTGTGTGTGTGTGTGTGTGTGTGTGTGTGTGTATGTGTGTGTGTGTGTGTGTGCGTGTGTGCGTGTGCGTGTGTGTGTGTATGTAGACATTATGAGTTGTTCATAACTGAAATACCTTTGATCATAGGCCAGCTCAACCAGAGCGTACCTGGGGTTAAACGACAAAATTACTGCAAGACCATCATAATCATCACAATCACCATCATCATCATCATCATCACAACTATGACTACAATCATCATCACCATCACCACTACCGCCACCACCACCACCACCACCACCACAACTGGAGCCAATACGACGACAGCGTCAACACGACCGCGACCAACACCAATATCTTCATCATCAAACAATGTCTTTGATCCTTGACAGCTGTACAGTCAGTGTAGAATTTCTATGGAAGTCTTTTGAGAACAAATCCACTAATTGGATTGGTGGTTCAAGCAAATTGTCCGAATGTATACTTTGAGTGTGTCAGTTTACAGTATATATGCAATTATGCGTAAATACACACACACACACACGCACACATATGTATTTGCAAACATATATGTATATATATATTCTTATATATATGTATATATATATATATATATATATATATATATATATGTATGTATGTATGTATGTATATATATATATGTATATATACGTGACTAGGCAAAGGACAAGACACTTCCCCGTTACTCACCGTTTAATTTCCTTCATCTAAACTTTTCCTTCTTCTGTCCATATAACTTTCTGAAGAAGAACTGAAATTCGAAGCGTCAAAGACACTTCCACTTTCTTAATTTCTCATCGAGCGTCAAACATATTATTACGTCTCGCTTGCACTTTTTAATCGTGACTCGCATACTTAATTTTGAATAGGCACATGTGTGTGTGTGTGTGTGTGTGTGTGTGTGTGTGTGGTGTGTGTGCGTGTGTGTGTGTGTGTCTGTCTGTCTGTCTGTCTGTCTGTGTGTACATATACACGAACATATTAATGCAAATATTCTGAGTCTTCTGTGCATAGCTTGTCTAGTAATTGATTTCAGGGATTTTAAGACAAAAAAAAAACAGGCTACAAATGTATTGACACTTTTTCTTTTATACTTTTAATTTAAATGTTATCATGCACACACACACACACACACACACACACACACACACAACACACAAAGGCATATGTGTGTATGTATATGTATATGTATATAGGCGCAGGAGTGGCTGTGTGGTAAGTAGCTTGCAACCAAACCACATGGTTCCGGGTTCAGTCCCACTGCGTGGCATCTTGGGCAAGTGTCTTCTGCAATAGCCCGGGCCGACCAATGCCTTGTGAGTGGATTTGGTAGACGGAAACTGAAAAGAAGCCCGTCGTATATATGTATATGTATATATATATGTATGTGTGTGTTTGTGTGTCTGTGTTTGCCCCCAGCATTGCTTGACAACCGATGCTGGTGTGTTTACATCCCCGTCACTTAGCGGTTCGACAAAAGAGACCGATAGAATAAGTACTGGGCTTACAAAGAATAAGTCCCGGGGTCGATTTGCTCGACTAAAAGGTGGTGCTCCAGCATGGCCGCAGTCAAATGACTGAAACAAGTAAAAGAGTAAAAGAGTAAAAGAGTATATATATATATATATATATATATATGGGTCTTGAACTTTTCGTCTAAAACACTTCGGTCTAATGCTCTATAGTCTAAAGACATTTTTGTCTAAACTCACTATAGACTAACTATTTTGTCTATAGAATCTCAAAAAAATGTGAAAAGAACTCTAACTATACTCTAATAATCCTTCTTGTACAAACTGCATAAATTTCAGTTTTCTAACAATCATATTTGTACAAAGAACTATCGCCTAATGATAATTTCGGTATGATTTCTTTGTTTTACGACACTAACTACATAAATTTCAGTTTCTTCGTTAAGTCGTTTAGATATATCTCGATGTTTTTGAGTTATAAAGCTTATTATTCATTCTTCGTATTTTAGTTACAGATTAAACCCCAACATGGATAGTACTATACATTTTGTGAAAACTTTGCTATGATGGCTACCATTATACGAAGAATAACTCAGCTAAAAGCGCTACTTATTGGCAATGGGAAAATCTCAGCCGTCTTATCTTAAGCTGAAATCATAAAGTTATAAAACCTTCAGAACACAGCCATGCAGGCGGTAGTGAAAAAGTGCATGTGTGTGTTCCAAGCATTAATCAAAATTAAAGAAAAAGCTCTTGCAACATCAGAAACGCATGCAGCCAATAATTTCTGACGCAATTAGTGAGGTCCCGGAAGTGTCTTTAGACGAAAATGCTTTTAGACCAAAGTGTCTTAGCCTAAAGTGGTTTAGACCAAAGTGTTTCAGACCAAAGTGCCGTATCCCATGTGCACCACACACACACACACACACACACACACACACACATATATATATATATATATATATATATATATATATATATATATATATATATATATATATAGTTATCCAAACAAGAAAACACAGAAAAAAAGAGAAAAAAAACACAGCAACGCGAGGACGTGGAACAATTAAAGTATTATTGACGCTCAGGAAAGAAGGGAAGGAGGGTTTAACGTTTCGAGCGGAGCTCTTCGTCGGAAACAAGGAGAAGGAAAGATCCCAAGAAGGGAAGACAGAGGAAAACATATTTTTGCTGGTGGTGCTCAAGAGATCACATATTGAAATATATATATATTCTCTTTTACTCTTTTACTTGTTTCAGTCATTTGACTGCGGCCATGCTGGAGCACCGCCTTTAGACTTATTCTTTGTAAGCCCAGTACTTATTCTATCGGTCTCTTTGCCGAACGACTAAGTGACGGGGACGCCGTAAAAACACCAGCATCGATTGTCAAGCAATGCTAGGGGGACAAACACAGACACACAAACATACATATATATATATATATACATATATACGACAGGCTTCTTTCAGTTTCTGTCTACCAAATCCACTCACAAGGCATTGGTCGGCCCGGGGCTATAGCAGAAGACACTTGCCCAAGATGCCACGCAGTGGGACTGAACCCGGAACCATGTGGTTGGTTAGCAAGCTACTTACCACACAGCCACTCCTGCGCCTATATATATAACATGGTTTCATTGTTACTATTTACATTACGTAAATGTCCACAAATCCTCTCGGGAGGACGTCTCGTGTATAGTTCTGCAAATTATATTTTCCATGACGGTCACACTGAGGATTTGCGGACATTTACGTAACGTAAATGGTAACAATGAAACCATGGTATGTAACTAATCACTATATTTCGTATCTTTTCATTTGTCTTTCTCGCTCTACGGTCTGGCGTTTGTCGAATTTTCTTGTCGTCTGCCTTTAGCATATTAGAAATCCACCAAGTGGTCGTTCCTCTTATATGTATGTAATATAATTTTCTGAATCTTCAGATTTTTTTCAATATGCTAGGCCACTGATTTAAATTGATATTCATCTAATTAATAGCAATTTTTACCCTCATTATTTAAATTCATATATATATATATATATATATTCTTTTATTCCCTTATGTTTCGGCACTAAGGCTGTAGCCATGCTTGGGCACGACCAATGAAAATTGAAGGGAACATCCGGGTATACACACACGCACACCACACACACACACAACACACACACACACACACACACACACACACACACACACATGTAAATAGACAGACAGGCAGACAGATAGATAGACAGACAGACAGACAGATAGATAGATAGATAGATAGATAGATAGATAAATAGATTATAGATAGATAGATAGATAGATAGATAGATAGATAGATAGATAGATAGATAGATAGATAGATGTGCAGCTACAGTAATAACTAACTTAAAGTAAAACGAAAGAGGATGGCCAGAAAGGTCAATAACAGCCAACTGGAATGCATGCACACAGAATGCATGCACACTCCCTACGTATCGGCATGACGACGTTGACAACGACGACGACGACTACCACCACCACCACCACCACCACCACCACCACCACCACCACCGCAACCACTGTCCCTTGTGGCAAAGCAAATTTGTCAGAAAATGACAGACACCATTTTGAAAAACGCGTAGAAATCAAACAAAACTGATTTTCCTCGGCTGTCAGTTTTATTTGTAAAACATTTTATTGAAAATCGTCAACGTGGATTATTTCATTGAATTCAAACGGCATAATGTTTTGATATAATTCTTTTCTTTTTTCAATATATACAAAAACGGTGGAATTCAAACAAAGACTAATTCGGATTCGTTAACACACACAGCGGGAGAGATAAAGAAAAGACGTTATTTTCTGTCAGTAGGAATCTAGTGGTGTGTGTGTGTGTGTGTGTGTGTGTGTGTGTGTGTGTGTGTGTGTGTTGTGTGTGTGCGTGTGTGTGTGTGTTTTGCTTTATTTTTAATGCAATCCACCCACTGTTTTTTTGCCTGTTCCCTAATATTTCTTGTGTACGTTCGTTGTTCTCCTCTTGGGCATAAATGCGATGTCGTGACCTGACTATAAATTGGTAGGCGTCAAGTTATTCATTGCCCTTTATTATTACATCGACGATGTCTAGATGCGTGTGTAGTGTATATATATATATGTATATATATATGTATATATATATATACACACACACACACACACAAACACATATATATTGATCGATAGATAGAAAGGCAGACATATATACAGATACACACACACACACACACACACACACATATATATATATATATGTGTGTGTGTGTGTGTATGTATATATATATATGCATGTATGTATGTATATATATATGTATTACGTATGCATATGTATGTATAAATGTATTTGTATGTATATATTTGTATTTCTCTCTGCATATTTACATACACACACACATAAATACATGTGTATGTACATCTATCTATATCTATATATATGTGTGTGTGTATGCCTGTTTATATGTATGTGTATCTATCTATTTGTCTATCCATCTATCTATCTATCTATCTATATATATATATATATATATACACTCATACATATATATAATACATACATACACACACACACACACACACACACACACACATATATATATATACATACATATATATGTATATATGTATACATGTATGTATGCACGTATGTATGTATGCATGTATGTATGTTTGTATACAGTCAAGCAGACACAGACTGGTGTATACATATGTATATGTATGTATGTATGTATGTATGTATGTATGTATGTATGTATGCAGCATGAATGTATTAAAATGCCCCGAGTATATATGGTATGAAATAATGTATACAAGACGAATAAAACTTCACTTACATAAGCATGTTTGTATGCCTATACTTACAAACGTTTATATGCATACGCATATGCATATATGTGTGTGCGTGCATATGTGTGTATGTGTACGTGTATGCTTGTGTGCAGGTGGACGTATTGCTCTGTATGTGTATTTGTCAGGCACTTGCCGTGAGTAGGCCCGGCCCAATGAAGTATTTTTTCAACAAAAGACCCAATGTCTATGAAATAATATTAAAAGATATTTTCCACTACAAAATGTATTTACACATACAACACACACACACACGCGCGCGCGTGCGTATAGTTCCACACACACACGTAATATTAAAATTCAGAATCTGTTTACCTGCTTGTGTGTACCTTAAATTTTGCGAAAATAGTCCATTGTTGCACAAAAATGTTTTGACAAACGTAAATTTTACAAAACCTCCAGTGTATTTCTACACCATTGAACCCTGAAAATATTAAAAAAAACTGCAATTGTTTGTATTATAAACACGGAACAGTGAATTTCTAGTCGTTCATGAAAGGCAGAAAATTCACGACGGAATGTAAATGAAAGTTTGAATGAGGAGCAGAGGAAAGGAACAGTGAGAAGTATATAGAAAAAGGAGAGAGAAAATGAAAGAAAACAAAAGAGAAAGTAGTAGAAAATAAAATTAACGGAAAAGAAAGTTTGTGATACTGAGAGAGGAATGCACGGCTTGGGGAGTAAAAGATGAGAAAAGTAATTGCGTTAATCGGAGCTAAGTCCATTGCTGTACCCATATATATTTGCTTACGTTTTGTGTTTATGTATGTGTATTAAATACTAGCGCTCGTAACCTCGAAGGTGCAGTTGTGGCTGTAAGCATGGTTCTGGGTTCATTCCCATTGCGTGGCACCTTGTACAAATGTCTCTTACTATGGCCTCGAGCCGACCAAGGCCTTGTGAGTGGATTTGGTAGACGGAAACCGAAAGAAGCCTGTCGTATATATGGATATATATATATAAGTGTGTGTGTATATGTTAGTGTGTCTGTTTGTCCCCCTAGCATTGCTTGACAACCGATGCTGGTGTGTTTAAGTCCCCGTCACTTAGCGGTTCGGCAAAAGAGACCGATAGAATAAGTACTGGGCTTACAAAAAATAAGTCCCGGGGTCGAGTTGCTCGACTAAAGGCGGTGCTCCAGCATGGCCGCAGTCAAATGACTGAAACATGGAAAAGAGAAAAGAGTATATATGTATGTATATATATGTATGTATGTATGTATCAGTATTTTTATGTGTATATTTGTATACATATAATAAGCATACAGATAGATAGATAGATAAATAAATAGATAGATAGATAGATAGATAGACAGACAGACAGACAGATAGATAGATAGATAGATAGACAGACAGACAGACAGACAGACAGACAGACAGACAGACAGATAGATAGATAAGGTAAAGGTAAAGGTAAAGTTAGATTCTCGATAGATACTGACCCATAAGAGCCCGTTTCTCGATTTCCATGGCGTACAAAATTCCGCACCCGAACGGGTCGCCAGTCCATCGCAGGATCAAGACCGGATTTGGTGGCCCCTTATACACAAGAAGCAAAATCTTAGAAAATTACCAGATTTCAATCTCAAAACCCATCTGTTTCATGTAACTGAATCTGATGAATTTGCAGAGAAAGTTTAAATAATGATTGAAAATGTCGTTTTTAGGTACATTTTTCAAATTTCAAATTTCGTTTTTCCCACATTGTGGAAAGTACAAAGAAGTGGGGAAGAATGGCAAGACTTTTTTTTTTTTTTTGATGATGCGAGTTACAAATGTTTCAGAATATGGAATAAGATAACATGACAGAAAATTACGAAAAAGAAAGAAATCATGTTTGTGGTTGTTGCTGTTCCAAACGCATGTGTGTGTGTGTGTGTGTGTGTGTGTGTGTGAGGGGGTGGGTAGAGACACCAACATTTGAAAGACATGGATTCTTCTTTTAAAACGGGTCTTCTTCATTGTTTTGCAATGCGTGAAATAAAAAGTGGGGTGAAATCCTAATAAAAACAGAAAAATACAAACAGTTATTTACGAAAGTCTGTTTTTTTTCCAGTTTCCATTAGGGGTAGGTGGGGCACAGTGAGTAATGTTTACGGTATTTTTGACTTTGAAACAAAACATATTTTTCACAAATGTTCACTACCTTGTAAAAACTATATCAGCATATAGTTTGTTAGACAAGTAAGACCACGACTATTTATGACCGTCTACTTCGTACTCTATCTCTATACTGACCGACATCACCTTATTTATAATGACTAGCACATACTTCTTGTCACGTAGAAGGGTGTACTATTATTACTATTATCCCCACAACATCTTCCCTATTAAGTTTTTCTTTTCTTTTAGAGAGTGTCATCTTATTTCTTTTAATAGCAATACTTTTTATATCACCCTATCTCCCTTTTTTGAGCTTTTTTTCTTAGTTACACTTTTAATATTATTTTCCATTTAGCATTTACTTTCAGGAACCTCTTCATTTTCTTATGCTTGTGCGTCTGGGTTCAATCACCTGTAGTGGTATTTTACTTGAACAATATCATATAAATATTCCATTGGTTCTTCCATTCTGTTGGGTTCGATCTCAACGAATCTTATTTTCAGTTGGTTCATGTGTCTCTTGTATACGCCTTTTCTGCTTTTTACTAAGTATAGCATATTTCTTATGCGTTTGGTAATCACGCCATCTTCCCATGTTTTCCATTCTTATGTGCCCTCACAAATACATATTCACCAAATTTGAAAAATCTGGCTGTATTTTCTATTGCAATTTTTTTCTTTTCTTGTCCGATAGCAATTTGTTGAAGAGTGATTTTATTTTCTTCGCAAACATCAGTTCCGCTTGTGACATATCTACTGGTGTATTTGAATTTGATGTCACACGGTATACTCTTAAGAATTGTTGTAGAGCTACCGCATCCATGACTTCCTTATTTGACTTTCTTAGGGCTCTCTTGAATAGACGCAGGAGTGGCTATGTGGTAAGTAGCTTGCTAACCAACCACATGGTTCCGGGTTCAGTCCCACTGCGTGGCATCTTCGGCAAGTGTCTTCTACTATAGCCTCGGGCCGACCAATGCCTTGTGAGTGGATTTGGTAGACGGAAACTGAAAGAAGCCCGTCGTATGTATGTATATATATGTGTGTATTTGTGTGTATGTTTGTGTGTCTGTGTTTGTCCCCCTAGCATTGCTTGACAACCGATGCTGGTGTGTTTATGTCCCCGTCACTTAGCGGTTCGGCAAAAGAGACCGATAGAATAAGTACTGGGCTTACAAAGAATAAGTCCCGGGGTCGATTTGTTCGACTAAAGGCGGTGCTCCAGCATGGCTGCAGTCAAATGACTGAAACAAGTAAAAGAGTAAAAGAGTAAAGAGTAATATTGATAAAGCGTTCTACGTGTCCGTTAGATCTGGGATGGTTTGGCGCCGTAGTTACATATTCTACAGCAAACGTTTTACAGAATTTTTTAAATTCATGACACAAATTTGCATTCCATTGCCAGACACTGTCCATCTCTGTCAACTACCTACTGTCTATCTTTATTCCCTTTTTTCTTTGCACTTCCTTTTTCTTCGTACTTGCTCTTCCTCAACCCTCTCGACTTCACTCTATCTCTCTTTCTTCGCTTTTTGGTACCAAAAGACCATCCAATTTTTTTATAACTCATCTTTTTTCTACTTGACCAGTGCATAGGTAAGACATATTTCATCTTAAAATGTCAGTAAATATAATACATTATGTATATATATATATATATATATATATATATATAATATATATATATATATAGGTTAAGTAATTGAGATTCTAGTGAATTCTAAAGAATTCACATGAATTAACTAGGATGCACGGATATCTATATGGTGTTAACCATACGACAAGTGGGGTGATTATAAATAGGAAAACAAGCAACAAGAATGGATTAAAATCTCGGTACGATCGTTTCGTACGAGGCATCTTTAATAAGCTACAAAAAATGCAGTGAATACAGATGGCTCGTACTCGTCAGCCGAAAAAATATCAGAGAATTCCCAAACATCAAAAGGGGTAGATACAAAAGAGGTTGTAAGATTAACTGCATTGAAGAAAGTTCGATTCATGGAGATCCGATGAAAGGTTTTAAACCTATAGAATTTATGCATGTCTACATATAGCTCATTACAAGAATCGCAGATAAGTTCGAACTTATCTGCGATTCTTGTAAATTTCAATAACAATCTGTTCCTCTACACGATATGACAGTCACTATGTTTTTACTCAGACTTTCCTCTACATGATGTGGCAGTCACTTTGCCTCTTACTCGGATTTTCAGAAATTTTGCATGACTGTATCTGAAAATTTCTTCATACAACTTGATCAAATATTCAATATGACCTATATGTAGACATGCATGAATTCTATAGGTTTAAAACCTTTCATCGGATCTCCATGAATCGAACTTTCTTCAATGCAGTTAATCTTACAACCTCTTTTGTATCTACCCCTTTTGATGTTTGGGAATTCTCTGATATTTTTTCGGCTGACGAGTACGAGCCATCTGTATTCACTGCATTTTTTGTAGCTTATTAAAGATGTCCTCGTACGAAACGATCGTACCGAGATTTTAATCCATTCTTGTTGCTTTTTTCCTATATATATATATATATATTATATAATTAGGGCTTAGTAAAATAAATTACTTTGCCACATACTGAACTTAGTAGAAATAGCAGCCAAAAAAAATTTTCTTAGCATTTCTACTACTTAAAGAAAATTTCTCTCAGATAATGTTTACTCCAGACAGCTGGAGTTCTACTAAGTTCAGTATGTGGCAAAGTAATTTATTTTACTAAGCCCTAATTATATAATGTAATATTTTGAATTCGCCTTAAATGGTCCTTTTACATACTGAACACTTGGTGAAATTGATTAATTAATTAATTTTACCCTCAATTGTTGTTATTATAATTCATTTCTCTCGGTCATACTACCTCGGTTCTCGCGGTTAAAATATAATGTTTGCTAGATAGATCACGTGGGTGGAATGGGGAGTGCAGAATTTTACGCCTGCGCATTTTGAATTTGTTGACACTGTTTAGTTGGAGTGGTTCATCTGAAGCGACAAGTTCGCTGATAGGTAAAGTTCCTTCTTTTTTTAGTGTTTCCAAATCCAAATTAAGAAATTTTGAGCTGACGAAAGAAATGCTGATTTTATTTGGCTAATCTTGAAACGTTGACGTACTCAAATGATCTATGTACTTGTGATATTTTTCTGTATTTACCCCCAAACCTTCGTGAGCTGTCTGGAGTAAACATTATCTGAGAGAAATTTTCTTTAAGTAGTAGAAATGCTAAGAAAATTTTTTTGGGCTGCTATTTCTACTAAGTTCAGTATGTGGCAAAGTAATTTATTTTACTAAGCCCTAATTATATAATGTAATATTTTGAATTCGCCTTAAATGGTCCTTTTACATACTGAACACTTGGTGAAATTGATTAATTAATTAATTTTACCCTCAATTGTTGTTATATATATATATATAATATATATTTAAGGTATGTAGAAAAAATACAACATGGACAAGAACGTATAACTCTTAGAAGACGACACAATAAACATGGACAGGACATTCGACCCCTCAGTCTTCGTCAAGAACGGATCATCGTAGTAATTTCGGCTGATTAATCTTGAGATTACTAGATCACGGCCAGCCCTCCAAGAAAAACTAAGCAACGAGCATTAGAAAAACTAAGCTGGAAGCGTAGATTTCCTGGAAGAAGGATCGAATGCATACGAACACCAGGACAGCAAAAGGGACAGATATAAAAAACAAAAAACAATAATGGAATACAGAAACATGAATACAGAAGCATTAACGTTGAAAACAACAAGTGTCTTACGACTGATACAAGCAAACAAATTTTTTCTCTGGCGCATTTATATATATATATATAGCAATAATAATTCTCTAAACGAGATATAGACAGTAACTGCTCCATGGCTAATGTCCCTTTTGTTATATATATATATATATATATATATATATATATATATATATATATATATATATATATATATATATATATATTATGCCTATATGTATGTATGTATGTATGTATGTAACTGTATCGAAAAATATTTATTTTTTAAAAAATATTTTGTTTTTACTTCTAACAATTTCGATGGCAGTAAAAGGAGAAAACATTATCATGCAAACAACCAAGTGCGCACTTGTATATTATGCACGTATATACACAGACCGACAAATTTAATATACATCGTATTAGCCTACCCGTGTCGTCAAAAATGCATACAGTTCAATTAATGATGGAAAACGGTGCATTAAAACAATTGGAGAAAGTACCGATAAATGTCAGTATATATATATATATATATATATATAATACACACACATATTTTATATTATATGAATAATATTTTCTGCCAAGACAATTCTCTGAAAGTATATATATTTACTGACATTTATCGGTACTTTCTCCAATTGTTTTAATGCACCGTTTTCCATCATTAATTGAACTGTATGCATTTTTGACGACACGGGTAGGCTAATACGATGTATATTAAATTTGTCGGTCTGTGTATATACGTGCATAATATACAAGTGCGCACTTGGTTGTTTGCATGATAATGTTTTCTCCTTTTTACTGTCGGTTATTGAATTGCCATCCAAATTGTTAGAAGTAAAAAAAAAAAGAAGTTTTTTTAAATAAATATTTTTCGAAATTTCTTGTGCTCTTGTTGATTTTCAACTCCACTTTTACAGTTACATACATATATATAGGCATAATACATACATATATATATATATATATATATATATATATATATATATATATATATATGTTAAAGAGATTTGTTGTTTAAGACGAGAACAAAACATGGATATTAAAAAAAGAACAACGAGATATTGAAAAGTCGTTGTTCAGATGTTTTAAATCCCCTGAAATATAGAAATACAAGGTAAAACTGCAACTTTGTTTTGTGTTGCTTTGTTTGTTTTTTATTTTTGTTGTTTTTCCTTTTTCCTTTTGTAGTTTATTTTGTACCTTGTCGCATTGTTCCGACTTTACAAATCTCTTTGAAATAACATCACACAATGCTTCACAAAAACTTCCCCATTGTAATATATATATATATATTACACACATACATACATATATATATGTGTGTGTTTACGTATGTATGTGTGTATGTATGTGTGTATGTATGCATATATATATATATATTCTTTTATTCTTTTAATGGTTTCAGTCGCCAGACTGCGACCCTGCTGGAGCACCGCCTTATTTTCTTTTTAGTTTTTTCTTTCTTATTTTTATTGTCGCTTTATGATTTTAAAAGTTGGTCGATGATCGAGTTTGTAGTTGCTGATCTTCCCTGAGTGTATCCTTGAATGGTTGGTTGGTTGGTCTGGTATCGTCGTTAGGAGTTCATTCAATGCTTTTTGAAAGTTACAGTAGAGGTCTCTTTCATATTTCTAATCTCGTTGAGTAAGCAGTTGAATACTTGAGAACCTCTAACTATTAGACTGGTACAGTAGAGTGTTTTTGCTCGTGATGGTATATTTGGAAGCTGCCAATTCGAGCATTAAATAAAGTTTACTTTAATGCCAATGTTTGGAACATGCCTCTCCAGCATTTTCCATACGAATATAATAGTATATCTCTCTCTTCCGGACTAAGAGAGTAGAGACGCAGAGCTTTTAGGCGTTCCCCGTAATTAAAGCCATTCACCGAAGTTATTTTGCTGGCGAATGTTCTTTGTAACCCTTCAATTTCTTCTATGAGACAGGGTGAATTTTGAGAGCAAAGCTGTGAGCAGTAAGCTAATCTGTTCAGAACTAAGGTTTTCCATAAAGTTAGCACAACTACCGGTTCTCTTGTCGTGAAGGTTTGTAGGATCCATTGTATGGGATGTCTGCATTTAGAGGTCAGTTTGTTGATGTGACTGATGAAAGATGCATCATTTGACATGATTATTCATAAATCCCGTATGTCATCCGTGCTCTGAATCATTGTATTATCTGGTGCCAAATATTGGGATTTGTGTCTATTCCCTTCATAATAAAGGGCCTGAAATTTTGATGTATTAAATTTCATATTATTTTTATCTGCCCATTGATAAATGATGTTTAGATCATTTTGGAGTGTGATGGTATCTTCTGGAGATTGGATAGCCATTGCTATTTTTGTGTCGAGGGCGTAACTCATTAGGTTGGCCGATTGCATTTGTGAGCTTATGCTTGATAGGGTTATGGTAAATAATAAAGGTCCTAGCACCGTACCCTGAGGTATACCACTTATTACGGGCGACTTTGCTGAGAGATAACCGTTTACCGCAACAGATTGATTCCTATCCCGTAGGAAGTCAAAGAGTCATTCTCCGAGTTTTCCTATGATTCCAAAATTCCTTATCCTATGACAGATGATTCCATGATCAATCTTGTCAAACGCTTTAGCAAAATCAAGGAATATACAGTCAATGTCCTTTCCATTCGGGAGATTATTGAGGATAGTGTTATGACGTTGTAATAGTTGGGTCGGGCAACCTCGTCCAGTCCGAAAACCATGCTATGTATTATCTAAGAGGTTGTTTGTTTTCCTCAAGATATGCAGTTATTCTTTTTCGGACAATGCATTGCCAACTTAAAATCAGAATTTTAGGCTAAATTTCAGTAGAAAAAATACAAAAAAAAATGCTAAAAAATGCTAAATATGACCAAAAAATGCTAAAGACTAATTATATCAAAAAGTTTAATTTTTATTTACATTTTTATTCACTTTTTTAATAATATTCAGTATTGAGAAATTATTTCTTGAAATTCACTGATTTGATCACTTTCAGCTGTAGTGCCTAGGTCTTGACTTCTGTATACATTCAAGGCCCCAATCTTGTTAATTATGAGTTTTGGAATATCGAAGTTTTTGCAACATTTGCCATATCTTTTCAGGCCATATTTTATTGACAGCATTGATCTAAGCATAGGAAGATGCATTTTGTTTTTCAATTTTGATTTGATTACACCCATACTACTGAACAACCATTCAACTTCTGCATTTGAGTTTGGCAATGTCAAAAGATTAATGGCAAAATTTGCAACATCTCTAAAAAGATTTCCTCCAGTAGCATCTTTATATTCCAAGATTTCCAACCAGAATGCATCAGTATTAGACGTATTTGTCCATTTAACTAAATGAATGCTATTAAACTGAATTTCAATTGAAGCAATTTTTTCTTCATTTAAATGCATTACTTCTAAGACAGGTAAAATTGGCCCTTTGAAATGCTGCAAAATATTCTCTACTGAAAAACATTTGATATTCCTCACAATATTAATATTTCCTGGCAAACGGTGCTTGAGCTCTTTATAAAAGTCAGAATTAAAATTGTTGTGCTCTTTTGCGAATATTATTTTCTGCGGTGGCTGTTACAGTCTTCTTGATAATCATTTCTGCTATCTTCCTCTTGAATTTGTAGCCTAAATTTGGTTTAGGATCCAGAAATGTTTCAATAGAAGCATCCGGATCAAGAGGATCAATTCTACATGTTGGCAACACTATCATATTAGCAACAGATTTGATCAAATTTAAAAGATATTCAAGTAATTTTCTTTAGTCGACTGAGTTTGATTCAAACAGTTTATTCACTTCCTGAACATGTTTTAAAATTGGATGCCAAAATAAATGGTAAAGTTCCTTCCTAGAATCACAAAACATTTCATGTAATGTTTATGCTGGAAAGCATTTTTCTTTTATAGTTGTAGTTTGGAAGTGAGTTTGCAATTCAAACCATTGGTTTAAAATCCTATTTACCGCTGGTTCTATTGACAGCCACCTAGTTGTACAAGAACTCACGAGCTTTGTCATTGATAGCAAGGTAAAGTTGTTTGTAGGCACTTTGTCTTGTTGAAGAATGAGAGGACCATTTATAGGTTTCCGATACTAAAAATTCTAAATTTATGGGCAAGCATTCAGCACAAGTGTGGGATACTGCCAACTGTAAAGAATGACATGCACATCTAAATAGAAGTAATGACGGAACTTCTTTTAATTTCTGGAAAACACAATTGTCGACTCCTATCTTTACTCTAGCATTGTCGGTTCCTACAGCCAGTAAATTTTTATATCTAATTTCTTTTTCGCTAATTCAATTTTTAAGGCTTCTACAATGCCATCTGCATCACATGTTTCTAAAGATACCATACTGAGATATGTATGTACCACTTTTTTTTGTGAGTGTCACTGTAATGTATGATAACAACTTGTTTATCGATATATCATTGGATTCATCTAATAACAGGCTAAATTTTCTATCTCCTATATCACAAAATCAAATCTCCATCAAAATATGGAGCTACAACATTTCTCACAATATTTGCACATTTTGTACGATGCAACTTCACTTTGGACATAATATCACTATCAGACATATAATTCTTACATAACTCTATTAAGTGATCACGGCTATTAAATGACGAGGGGCAACAAATAGGCATTGCTAAATTTGATTCAAGCATAGATGTCTTATCATTTTTGGTTTTAATAAGATTGGTAAGAGGAATCGTTTGCTGTGGAGTCGATGCCTTATGTTTCTTTGCTTCACAGTGGTTTACTAAAAGAGAATATTTTGCCAACATATCTTTATATATAAAAGTAAGGTTGTGTGTCTGTCTACTCCGATTTAGATTCCTAACTACTCCCACATTTTGCGGTGCAGTTTAACCAAAACCGGGTATCTTATAGTCGTGATTCATATCGAGCCCTTCTGGGTATTAGCGCGCGTCTACGATGAGTCTACGATTTAAAAAATAATTTACCATCATTTTTTCCATTTTAATGCATATTTTTTAAATATAAGGGAAGTAACTCTCTAAAAATATCTACGATGAGTCAACGATTTTAAAAAAAAATTACCATCATATTTTTTCTATTTTTAATGCATTTTTTTGCTATTTTTTGGCTATAACTCTCTAAAAATGCTTTATAGTTATTTCCCTTACAAACCCGAGCAACGCCGGGCGATACTGCTAGTTACATCTACAATATCTGCAATGTGCTTTAAATTGGTCACTAGGTACTTCAAACAACCACTTAGTAAACGCTGTTGTAGCGTCGGAAGTGGGAGAGAAAATAGTCTGCGCATCTTTACGGGGAGGGAGTTCGGAGTGTGCTACTAACACAGGATGTCACTAGTTTCTTTTGATCAACTGTTTTACTCTGATACTTACGTATCTTTCGAGACGGCCATCTTTCAACGTTAATACGCTTTTATTGTATTGGCGGACATGTTGATTGATAAGGATGCTGTTGATGTTGTTGTTTGAGCATGGGTGAGCCCTGAATGAGCAGGCCTATGATCAAAGGCATTCTAACCGTGACTGTCTCTTCTTTATTTTAGACATTCTATATATCCTTTCTACTATAGGCACAAGGCCTGAAATTTGAGGGGAGGGGATAAGTCTATTTACAAGGATTCCCAGTATTCGACTGGTACTTAATTTATCGACCCCGAAAGGGTGAAAGGCAGAGTCAACCTCGGCGGAATTTGAACTCAGAACGTAAGGATGGACGAAATGCCGCTAACCAATTTGCCCGGCGCGCTAGCGATTCTTATTTCTTTATTGCCCACAAGGGGCTAAACATAGAGGGGACAAAGAAGGACATTGGGATTAAGTCGATTTACATCGACCCCAGTGCGTAACTGGTACTTAATTTATTGACTCCGAAAGGATGAAAGGCAAAGTCGGCCTTTGCGGAATTTGAACTCAGAACGTAACGGCAGATGAAATACCTATTTCTTTACTACCCACAAGGGGCTAAACACAGAGAGGACAAACAAGGACAGACAAACGGATTAAGTCGATTATATCGACCTCAATGCGTAACTGGTACTTGTTTAATCGACCCCGAAAGGATGAAAGGCAAAGTCGACCTCGGCGGAATTTGAACTCAGAACGTAACGGCTGACAAAATACTGCTCAGCATTTCGCCCAGTGTGCTAACGTTTCTGCCAGCTCGCCGCCTTATTTTAAGCATCCTATATCAAGAACTATTTCATTCAATAGGTTCAACTTTCTTTCTAGGCAGCAGAGTACAATTTGAAGGATATTTGGTTGCTATTTCTAGCGTGTCGAGTGGATTATATTTTAGCGCTGTCTAAGATTAGACTGTTCAATGTATCCGATGTATATTTTACCATTTTACCATTGTTTGGTCTGATTTGATGAAGATTCTGCTGCTGTTTCTAGCAGGCTTAGTGGCGCTGATGTTGTTACCATCGTTTCTGCTAATGGCTAGTTCCGTTCATTTCCATTTTCATCCCTCCCCAACTCCTCACATCCTTGTGTAACGTCCACGTTCATTTAATTTTTTTCTTTCCTTTCAATCCATCCATAATTTTTTTGTTTTAGTCTTCGTTAATTGTTTCTGTATATTACATTTTGTTGTCTTTTGCGTGTGTATGTGTGTGTTCTTTTTCTTTTTTTTTTTACAATATTATTATTTTGATCTTTTCTGTCCAACAGAACAAAGAGAATGTTTAATTCGGGAAACCTTTTCGTTTCGGAAACGACGGGTGGTGGAGTTGGTTTGGGAGGGGGAGATGTTCAGGTGTCGGGATGCTGGATATGAAAAAATTGGTGTGACGGATACAGTTGAGTGTCGTTGAGAAAATGGTTTCCATGGTGTTTCAGTTACAATAAATTTATATACGTTTAGACACACAAACACCCATGCACACAGCAGCGATACTAGGGAAATAGGCGAGTAGTGGGTTGTCTGCCACAGGCAACGCTTTTGGAGTGGGGTGACACATTTACGTCGGCTATATGAGCCTAAGTGGAGGCACATGGCCTAGTGGTTAGAGCAGCGGACTCGCGGTCGAGGGATCGCGCGTTCGAATCTCAGACCGGGCGATGTGTGTGTGTTTATGAACGAAACACCTAAGCTCCATGCGGCTCCGGCAGAAGGTAATGGCGAATTTCTGCTGATTCTTTCGCCACAACTTTCTCTCACTCTTTCCTCCTGCATCTTGCAGCTCACCTGCGACGGACCGGCGTCCCGTCCAGGTGGGGAACCTATACGCCAAGAAACCGGGAAACCGGCCCTTATGATCCAGGCATGGCTCGAGAAGGAACAGACAATATGAGCTTAAGTGAAGGCGCGTGGCTGAGTGGTTAGGTCATAAGTTCGATTTCCGGCAGCGCGTTGTGTCCTTGGGCAAGATACGCCATGACAATTTTTCCACATTGCTCCACTGCACTCAGCTGGTAAAACTTAGATGCACCTGCATTTCAGAGGCCCAATTTGCTCGACTAAAAGGCGGTGCTCCAGCATGGCCGCGGTCAAAATGACTGAAACAAATAAGAGGCGGCGAACTGGCAGAAACGTTAGCACGCCGGGCGAAATGCGTAGCCGTATTTCGTCTGCCGTTACGTTCTGGGTTCAAATTCCGCCGAGGTTGACTTTGCCTTTCATCCTTTCAGGGTCGATAAATTAAGTACCAGTTACGCACTGGGGTCGATGTAATCGACTTAATCCCTTTGTCTCTCCTTGTTTGTCCCCTCTGTGTTTAGCCCCTTGTGGGTAGTAAAGAAATACATTTCAGAGGCCCAGCCATGTTACATTCTGTGTCATGCTGAATCTCCCCGAGATTCTCCCTCACGTGCACGTTCCGTTGATCGGGTCAACTGGAACACTAGTTGATGTAGCCCTAGGTGCACTGTGTCTGAATAAAAGTCAGAGTAAAATTAGAGAATGCAATCCTACATACACTATGTCTGGTTAAAGACAGGACATTTTAAACAGTGTTGTCCGAGATATACCATGTCTGAATAAATAACAGGGCACATTAGATAACGTAGTCCTAGATGCACTATGACTGAAGAAAGACAGAACACATGAATGATTGTATGCCTAAAGACACTATATCTGAATTTTTTTTAATAATTAGGCGTAGGAGTGGCTGTGTGGCGAGTAGCTTGCTTACCAATCACATGATTCCGGGTTCAGTCCCACTGTATAGCACCTTGGACAAGTGTCTTCTACTATAGCCTCGGGCCGACCAAAGCCTTGTGAGTGGATTTGGTTGGCGGAAACGGAAAGAAGCCCGTCGTATATAGAAATCTAATGCTCGTAGCTTAGTTTTTCCCTGGGGTCATAAGCTTAGTTTTTCCTTGGGGTCATAAGTTTCTTCTATTTGCCAGATTGGAGCAATGTCAAGATTAATCAGCCGAAATTGCGAGGATGATCCGGTTCTTGACTGAAGATTAGAGGCTTCGAATGACCCTCAAATTTGTATCCACTTGGTCAGCTAGAAATGAACTGAACTGCTAGGCTTACAATCCCTGTGTTTATACCGCCGTCTATGTTGCCAGAACGTTTTTAAAATTCTTGAAATTTTTAGAAACTTCTACAAAGTTCTAGAAAATTCTGCTTCAACAACTCAGCGCTGAATCTATCTGAAATGCAATAGAAAATAGATCGGTTTCATAACAGGTGACAAAAGCAAAGTTTGAAAGGAATAGTTAGACATTCCCTTTGATTTCTGGATAGAAGCAAATAGGAAATAACACTCACTGACCAAAGACGAAAAGAAATAGCATTCTCTTACCAAAGACAAAAGGCATAAATAAATAAATAAATAAATAAAAATTATTACCCAGTGTAATGTAGTCTTCGATACGCTATGACTGAAACAAATAAATGTTCGACAATAGTCTTGGCTGAAACATTTTTGATCATAGGTCTGTATAATCGGGATTGATCTGGGACAAAGCAACAACAACAACAGAAGCGATAACAGCAACAACAACAACATAAATGCTCAGATTGTACAGAATATGTTGTAATGAAGAAGAGACACGAACAGTAAAAGAAATTCTCCGAATGTTATAGGTTTTAGCAAAACTTCAAGAACAGAATGTGCCAAGAATAATCTCGTTTACGTCTCAGCAAATTCCAGTTAAATCTTCTTCATGTTATTGTTGCAGAAAAAAGTCCTGGCATGTTTACTGCCATAAAATTCGTGTTATATTGCACGCTTTTTATAGTCTGCATTGCATGCACACTGCATAAAATTATGGTAATTTGCTTCATAAGGATTCCATGTAATAAAGCGGGAAAATTATTATTGCTGCTGCTGCTGCTGTTGTTGTTGTTGTTGTTGTTGTTGGTGGTGGTGGTGGTGGTGATTTTTTAAATTCCCACACAGGTAACAGATGGGAGAGAGAGAGAGAGAGAGGAGGGGGGACGTTACGACGACGATTTACCAGTCTTTTTATATTTACACATGGAATATGCAGAACACTGCAATAAAATGAAATAGTCACAAAGGATTATAATAATAATAATAATAATAATAATAATAATTATGTGGTAAGTAGCTTGCTTATGAACTACATGGTTCCGGGTTCAGTCCCACAGCGTGGCATCTTCTACTATAGCCTCGGGCCGACCAAAGCTTTGTGAGTGGATTTGGTAGACGGAAACTGAAAGAAGCCTGTCGTATGTATGTATGTATGTATATATATATATATATCTATATATATATATATATATATCTATATATATATATATATATATATATATATATATGTGTGTGTGTGTTTGTGTGTCTGTGTTTGTCCCCCTAGCATTGCTTGACAACCGATGCTGGTGTGTTTACGTCCCCGTCACTTAGCGGTTCGGCAAAAAGAGACCGATAGAATAAATACTGGGCTTACAAAGAATAAGTCCCGGGGTCGATTTGCTCGACTAAAGGCGGTGCTCCAGCATGGCCGCAGTCAAATGACTGAAACAAGTAAAAGTAAGTAAACAACAACAACAATGATTTCAAATTTTGGCAAAAGGTCAGCAATTTCGGGGCAGGCGGTAAGGCGATTACATTGAGCCCAGTGTTTAACTGGTACTTATTTTATCGACTCCGAAAGGTTGCAAGGTAAAGTCGACCTCGACGGAATTTGAACTCAAAATGTAAAGACAGACGAAATACCATCAAGCATTTTGTCCCAGCGTTGCTAAAGACGCTGCCGGCTCGCCGCCCTTGTCCTGGTAAATGATGCTAACCAGACTAAGAAGCTTCATTGCAAATTTATTGCTAACGCAGACAACAACTATTTCACTTGGTCGCGGCTTTTCTTGTAAACAATATGTCTAGGACTTCATTATCTAAAGAGACATTGTGTATCTAGGATTATATTATTAGGTTGTCACAAAAGTTCGTAAACACTTGCGAAAATTGAATTTTTACTCGCCAAGTACTAACAAAAACAACAAAAATTACTCCTCAAAATAAAGACCATTATTTTCCAAGACTTTCTACGAACTTTTGGGACAACCTTATATTACCCAAGGTGTATATTTCCTTTTTAAAGATACTAAGGCGTGATTTAAGTAGGATTTTACTGCTTAGACTTGCAGATCGAGCTACCATGCAAAAAAAAAAAAATCAAAAAAAAAATCGATGGATAGTGTTCGCTATAAACAAAGAACTGAGAATAATTATTGAACAATCGAAGGTTTGACCTTTGCAAGGAACGTTACAGACTTTCATTGGTAGATAAAAGAAAAATAGCAATAATGATTTATTATGTAATAATGAGTGGCGATAATCACAAACCATCAAATTATAGAGAATGTGAAGGAATTGGCGTTCGATTAACCTAGTAATTGATTTGAACTAAATATTTTATGTATAAATGGTAAAGTCAACCACGACAGATTTGAGATTTGATAGTTATATATTAATAATAATAATGATGGTGGAGGCGCAATGGCCCAGTGGTTAGGGCAGCTGACTCGCGGTCGTAGGATCGCGGTTTCGATTCCCAGACCGGGCATTGTGAGTGTTTATTGAGCGAAAACACCTAAAGCTCAATGAGGCTCCGGCAGGGGGTGGTGGTGATCCCTGCTGTACTCTTTCACCGCAACTTTCTCTCACTCTTACTTCCTGTTCTGTTGTACCTGTATTTCAAAGGGCCGGCCTTGTCACTCTCTGTGTCACGCTGAATATCCCAGAGAAGTACGTTAAGGGTACACGTGTCTGTGGAGTGCTCAGCCACTTACACGTTAATTTCACGAGCAGGCTGTTCCGTTGATTCGGATCAACCGGAACCCTCGTCGTCGTAACCGACGGAGTGCTTCCATCCAATAATAATAATAATGATGATGATAATAATAATAATAATATTGATAATACTTTCACTTGAAGTGTGCGTAAAGCTTGAAAGAGCAGAAGGAAATTTTTTTTATATATAAACTACATACTACTGGATGTTAACACGACAAACATCTAAAGAAGAACTGCCCCCACCACCACATCTGTATGCGTTTGTGTGTATATATGCATGTATGCATATACTTCTCGCTCTCTCTCTCTCTCTCTTTATATATATAGCTTCATATGGACACACAGACACACACACACACACACATATAGACGCACATATTTTGTATTGAAAAATAAAAATACACATACAATATATATATATATGCCTATATGTAAGTAGACAAGTATGCATATATTTGCATCGTGTACGTATTATGAAAAAACACGATTTTCCTCCGGGTATATTTTTGTGTGTGCAGAATTTTTAATTTTTCCAAACAAACCATACAGAGTTCAACATAAGTCAAGACTATTTCAAATATATATTTTATATATGTGTGCATATATATATATATATATATAGTATCAGTCGTCCGTAGACGAACTATAACATCCCCATGTCATAATTTTTTCTGAACAGAATAGTATTAGCTGGTTACAAGTCCTCACTGAACGATTTTTATTTCAAAGACTTCCTTCTTCTAGATGGATTGTCTTTATTGTGACTTGTGAGCACCGTCTATCTTTCACTGTACTGGATGGCCGTCGACCCTCTCGAGTCCCTCTGCCCTTTAACGAGTCTTTTTTTTTTCATTCCGCAAAGTGCCCCAAAAGTCACCCTATATATTTATATACACATGATATACACATACACACACGCACACACACACACACACACACACACACACACACACACACACGCATATATAATACAGATGAGTTACAGTTCACTACAGCTGTTTCAGAAGTGTTCAATACACATTGTCGGTGTACAGGTGCGCTATCCCGACCTGTCTTGGTGCTTTTACTATACAAATTTGTGATTCCTTCGAATCCTGTCGAGCTGGCAGAAACGTTAGCGCGCCAGGCGAAATGCTTAGCGGTATTTCGTCTGCCGTTAGGCTCTGAGTTCAAATTCCGCCTAGGTCAACTTTGCCTTTCATCCTTTCGGGGTCGATTAAATAAGTACCAGTTTCGCACTGGGGTCGATGTAATCGACATAATCCATTTATCTGTCCTTGTTTGTCCCCTCTGTGTTTAGCCCCTTGTGGGCAATAAAGAAATATATATATATATATATATATAATATATATATAATATATATAATGAGAGAGAAAGGCAGTTATACAGATAAACAAATTAAGTACATTCATTTTATTAAATATATTAAATATAATAGTTTGTGTATGTGTGTGTGTGTGTGTGTGTGTGTGCACTCACATATCATTTAAGCGTGATCAAAATTATCGAACTTTAAATTCAACATCCTTTTCATTATGAAAGCGAGTCATTCATTAGCTCAATATCTTAATTTGTCTCCTTTACTTTTACCAGTCTATTGTTATGTGTGCATCTATCTATCTATCTATCTATCTATCTATCTATCTATCTATCTATCTATCTATCTATCTATCTATCTGTCTGTCTGTCTGCTGTCTATCTGTCTATCTATCTATCTATCTATCTGTCTATCTATCTATCTATCTATCTATCTGTCTATCTATCTATCTGTCTGTCTATCTATCTATCTATCTATCTATCTATCTATCTATCTATCTATCTTTTTCTCTGTATAGCCATCCATCTATCTACTTGTCTCTCTATCTTTCTATCTATCTCACCCTCTTTCTCTCTCTTTTTCTTTCTCTCTCTCTCTCTCTCTCGCTCTGGACATATTTATGTTATATAATATATATATATATATATATATACACACACATATATACATACATATACAAACATACATATATACATACATATGTGTGTGTGTGTGTGTGTGTGTGTGTGTGTGTGTATAACATATGTGTGTATTTGTGTAATTTCAACAACCCTTCTATGCCTTCAAAGCGCGATTGTTATATTCATAACATCAATGGTTTAACTTATTTCCCCTCTAGTCATACAGTTGTGCCTCTCCACATTCACAGGTACGCACATGCTAGAAGAACAAACCAGCGTCTGAATGGTTTACTTAGCACTTACATATTCACACATCCCGCCTTTCCTTCTCTGCTACCTTCCAGCTTACCATTATCAAATACACAAATGCACACATGCTTAGCAGTTGGAATGCGACACCGTTATCTAAACTGTACAAAAGACGACGAGCTGGCAGAAACGTTAACACGCTGGGTAAAATGCTTAGCGGCATTCCGTCCGTTAAGTTAAGTTAATTTTTTGGCTCAAAAAGCGAAAAGCAAGGCCATGTAGGGGGACAGGGAGTTATGTACAGGGAGGGTGTTCATGCAAAGAGTTCAGGCCATTTCTGGTCAAGAGAGGACTTTGAAACCGAGGTCGTCGGCATCTTCACTATCTCGTCCGGCAGCTTATTCCACGGATCCGCAACCGGACGGAGAAAGCCCCTCTCCTTCGATTGAGATGAAATCGTCGCAGATAGAGCTTTTCGGAGTGACCCCGCAGCCGACGCTCTGGAGCAGGAGTGAAGAACAGCTCTTTCGAGAGGTTACACTTTCCGCTTATGATGTTGTGAGCGAGAATGAGATCACCACGGCGTCGTCGTTTTTCTAGAGAATAAAGGTCGAGCGTCTTCAGCCTTTCTTCATAAGACAAATGCTTGAGGCCAAGAACCATGCGGGTAGCCAACTATCAGTGTTTAAATTCCGCCGAGGTTGACTTTCATTTCATCCCTTTCGGGGTCAATAAATTGAGTACCGGTTGAGAACTGGGGTCAATGTAATCGACTTAACTCCTCCCCCTGAATTCGAGGTCTTGTGCCTACGTTCTTCAACAGAAAGGAACACTAGAAAACAAACAGAGAATTTAAAAAGGGGCTAGCAGTCGAATATGGCCGGACATAGGTGGTCAGACAGGAGAGCTAGGAAGAAGGGGATATATACGACACATACACGACTGGTTTCAGGTTATACGAAATCCTGATCGCCATTTGAATTTTTTTTTTTTTTGTCTGTTGATTGTTTCGGAACCCATTCTGTCGCATGAGACCCGAACTTATAAATGGTTAGACCACATTACTCCTTTACGGAGCATAGGGCCGGTTTTACCTAGTTTCTCTAGTATATATATATTCCTCCCTGAACGGGACGCTGGCGGTCGGTGACAGGATTACTCATTTTTTACCAGCTGAGCAAGCTGGAGTGACGTGAAATGAAGTGCTTTGCTCAAAAACACAACACATCGCCCGGTTCAAGAATCTTACGATCATGGATCCAGCAGCCTAACTACTAAGCCATGCGCTTTCACACGGAATTGTTACGTTCTATTGGATTACTCATTTTGCCCCAGCTAAATTTGTCTTAAGCGTAAGAACGGAGATAATTTTCTGAAATAGTCCTCTGAATATGTTAGTGTTTTTAGTGCATTTAGAGAAGGTCATTTGATTAACTGATATAGTTTTTGTGACGGATTGAACAATTGAAAAACATTTTTTTTCTCAAAGTCAAAAGGCGTAGGAGTTGCTGTGTGGTAAGTAGCTTGCTTACCAACCACATGGTTCCGGATTCAGTCCCACTGCGTGGCACCTTGGGCAAGTGTCTTCTACTATAGCCTCAGACCGACCAAAGCCTTGTGAGTGAATTTGGAAGACGGAAAACAGAAAGAAGCTCGTCGTATAATATATATATATATATATATATATATATATATATATATATATATATATAAGTTCAGCAAAATTTAGATTCAAATGAATATGGTACTTAATTTAGATGCACCAGAATTCTGTATGGTGTTATCTATAAAAATCCGTGGGCTGATTGTTGCTTATTTTGATTATATATATATATGCATGTGTGTGTGTATATGTTTGTGTGTCTGTGTTTGTCCCCCACCTCAACATCGCTTGACAACCGATGCTGGTGTATTTACGTCCCCGTAACTTAGCGGTTCGGCAAAAGTGACCGATAGAATAACTACTACGCTTACAAAGAATAAGTCCTGGGGGTCGGTTTGGTGGACTAAAAGGCGGTGCTCCAGCATGACCACAGCCAAATGACTGAAACAAGTAAAAGAGTAGAAGAGTATGAGAAAACGTGCACAGTAAACGTATTGAGTTGATGAACAGTCTAAGCTGTTAAAAAAGAATGGGTACGACAGACTTCCAGGCAGTTTCCGTCTACCAAATTCATTCACTCTTTTCTCTTTTACTTGTTTCAGTCATTTGACTGCGGCCATGCTGGAGGACCGACTTTAGTCGAGCAAATCGACCCCGGGACTTATTCTTTGTAAGCCCAGTACTTATTCTATCGGTCTCTTTTGCCGAACCGCTAGTGACGGGGACGTAAACACACCAGCATCGGTTGTCAAGCAATGCTAGGGGGACAAACACAGACACACATACACATATACATATATACAACAGGCTTCTTTCAGTTTCCGTCTACCAAATCCACTCACAAGGCTTTGGTCGGCCCGAGGCTATAGCAGAAGACACTTGCCCAAGGTGCCACGCAGTGGGACTGAACCCAGAACCATGTGGCTGGTAAGCAAACTACTTACCACACAGCCACTCCTGCGCATTGGTCAGAACTAAAATGGAAGACACTTTTCCAAGGTGCCGCGCAGGGGGACTAAGCCTGAAAGTGTCTGGTTGTAAAAGGAGCTTCTTAACCACGGAGCCATGGCTGCAC
>NC_043021.1:7419232-7431204 GCF_006345805.1 Octopus sinensis
GTTCTGCCAGCTCGCCGCCTTTTAAATGGTTGAAAACGTTTCTGCAAAGTATTTTGCCTGTCCTTACATCCTGAGTTCAAATTTCGCCGAGCTCCACTTTGCCCTTCATCCTTTAAGGAGTGAGATAGATAGGCAAAAAAACTCTAGAAGGGCAAAAATTTATTCATTGACCTTACATTGATCACACATAAATTTGCTCTTTGTTATTAACTACATTAAGCATTTCTAAATACAATTTTCATTTAGTGGAGGTGGTCTAAAATTTGTACCACCGAACAATAGATACATCTTTATTTGTGATAATCTTGGAAACATTGCTTCTCTTTACGAAGACAGAAGAACTTTCCAAAATAGACCATTTCCACTCTGTTCTGACTTGCCAAGCTTTTGAACTGCACAAAGCACACCTTCTAGCTCCTCTTATTGGCTGAAAAGCCGACTATCTCTCTTTCTAATCTCTAATGAAACATGAGGTTTCCGCCTTTTAATTTCTGTTGAAGGCCTTTTAGTTTTTCTCTTTAGCACAATACATTCTGCTGCTAAGCCATTAATAACTTCCAATCTGTATTTTTTTCAGTGTCATATTGCTGTCCTGTACTTTCTTATGAAGTATGAAAGCATTTACAATTGTTGCATCAAGAAGGTAAAAAAATATTCTGTTCCACCATTTGTGACTCTTATGTTTTCTTTAGCTGGTCAAACTTATCTACACAATTCATATTTAGGTTGTGGACAGTTTATTTGGAGCTTGGTTCCATCCTTTCCTCGCCTTGAAACTTGGCATATTTCGGTAGGATCGCGATAATTAGAAGCAGCATATACCACTCTCTTATCTTTCCATTTCACAGCTGAGATTCCATCATCAGAAATAAACCGGTCGTAGGATCGCGGTTTCGATTCCCAGACCGGGCGTTGTGAGTGTTTATTGAGCGAAAACACCTAAAGCTCCACGAAGCTCCTGCAGGGGGTGGTGGCGATTGCTGCTGTACTCTTTCGCCACAACTTTCTCTCACTCTTTCTTCTGTTGGCCTGCTCGCTTAGCCAGCGGGGTGGCGTCATTTGAAGGCTAAAACAATGCGAAGCACATTGTGACCAGCGATGTGTAACAACATCTGATAGCCTGGTCGGTCACGGGGATCACGGTGATATATATATATATATATATATATATATATATATATATATATATATATTATTTATATGTATATATGTAGGTATGTACATATGGTATGTATATATGCATATATCTATATATTATTTATATGCGTGTGTGTGTTTGTCTGTAACTTGGTGGTTCGGCAAAATAAATGACAATAAGTACCAGGCTTATGAGAAAAGAAAGTATTGGGATAATGTCGTTCGTCTTAAAGAAGGTTCTTCATGGCGGTGCCCCACTATGGCCAAAGGCTGAAACGGGTAAAACAAAAAAAAAAAACAATAATAATTGACATTTACTTATTTTATTGATCCCAGAATGATAAAGATGCAAACTTGACCTCAGTAAGATTTGAACTTTGTCATAACATAAGAGGAGGTATAACTGAAATAACACGTGGCATTTCCTTCTCCCCCCTCTACGGTTTCTGCATTCGCTTTCACTCTTTACATTACGATATTAATGAATCATGACAAGCCAATTTGGATTTTAAAAAGGTACAGAAAAAAAAAATAAAACAAAATTAATAAAGCAATAAACAAATTAAAAAATTTGACATTTAAATTCCTGTTAATAGCAATGAAAAAAAATATATAAATTAGATATTATATTTTGTTAATTGTCCTAAATTTTCAGCCCCCAGAAGTTCTTCAATATTTTAAAGTATTATAGCATTTTAAAATGACGCTGGATTCGTAGAAATGAGGTTTGTGTGTGTGTATGTGTGTGCGTGTGCGTGTGTGTGTGTGTGTGTGTGTGTGTGTGTGTGTGTGTGTGTGTTTATTAGGTTATTAGTTATTCAATCAGGGAAAGGAGTGAAAGCAGAACAATATTCATGATGCAGAAGTTGCATGCTATGGCACAATATTACGTTAGTGGGAATACTCTCGAAGGGGTCGATCGCATTGACAGTGGACTTGGGCGCTTTTCATACCACCTCTCGTAATCAGTTTTGACTCTCGTGAGTGCATCCACCCTTTGACAGATTTTTGTTTGTATTCATTCCATATGGTGTCCAAAAATCTCCACCTCGCCAAGCAAGGTTTGTGGATTCGACTGTTAAGTTGCCGACCACCCGACATTTAAACTGGTTTGTTATAATCGTAGCTACACACGCATACATACATACATACATACATACATACATACATACATGATGGTTGCCCCCTAGTTATCGAGTATGGCCATTGCACGAAGCTTAACTGTTATTGGTGCTATGATCACATTCGCTTATAGCACCAATAACAGTTAAGCTTCGTGCAATGGCCATACTCGATAACTAGGGGGCAACCATCATGTATGTATGTATGTATGTATGTATGTATGTGCTTATATATATATGTGTGTGTGTGTGTGTGTGTGTGTGTGTGTGTGTGTATGTATGTATGTATGTATGTATGTATGTATGTATGTATGTATGTATGTATGTATGCGTGTGTGGCTACGATTATAACATGAAGCCCAGTTACAACTACAGCCGGCTACTTTGTAGATCTTTAGCTGGTGTGTGTATGTATATGTTTGTGTGTCTGTGTTTGTCCCCCAACATCGCTTGACAACCGATGCTGGTGTGCTTACGTCCCCGTCACCTAGCGGTTCGGCAAGAGAGGCCGATAGAATAAGTACTAGGCTTACAAAGAATAAGTCCTGTGATCGATTTGCTCGACTGAAGCATAGCTGCAGTCAAATGACTGAAACAAATAAAAAGAATAAAAGAAAAAGAATAAAAGAAGAATATATATGTACGTATGTATGTATGTACGTATGTATGTATGTATGTATGTATGTATGTATGTATGTTATGTATGTATGTATGTATGTTTGTGGATGGATGGATGGACGGATGGATATAGATTCAGTAAGGTATGTAATACCACTTGCTAAAATCAGAGCCAAGTCTGCAAAACCACCATAAAACTCACAATAAAGATACATAAGAGTAATGAGCATACGAAAAATAGGCTTACTTTTGCGTTGAATACATCAGTAAGTAATATTTCAGTACCAATTGATTTCATCCTCTGTACGACCAACATACTTTGGGATTTTCAGTTGAAAATAACATTTTAACATCTATTTCTGAAATATTCACTACATGTAGAGCATATTTTAGAAATATATATTACTTACTGATGTATTCAACGCAAAGGTAAGCTTATTTCTCATATTTTCATTGCATTGCTCGTATGTATCTTTATTGTGAGTTTCTGGTGGTTTTGGAGCCTTGGCTCTGATTTTAGCAAGTGGCATTATATACCCTACTGAATCTAAATTTATCATATAATTTGCCTGTAACGGTGTGAACTTGCTAGCCACCTTATTGTTACTTTATTAATATCATTAACGGTTCAGGGTTCAGTCCCACTGCGTGGCACCTTGGCCAAGTGTCTTCTACTATAGCCTCGGGCCGACCAAAGTCTTGTGAGTGGATTTGGTAGACGGAAACTGAAAGAAACTCGTCGTATATATGTGTTTGTGTGTGTGTGAGTGTGTATTGTGTGTGTGTGTGTGTTTATGTGTCTCTATTTGTCCCCCTAACATTGCTTGATAACCGATGCTGGTGTGTTTACGTCCCTGTAACTTAGCGGTTCAGCAAAAGGACCGATAGAATAAGTACCAGGCTTACAAAGAATAAGTCCTGGGGGTCGATTTGCTCGACTAAAGACGATGCTCCAGCATGGCCTCAGTCAAATGACTGAAACAAGTAAAAGAATAAAAGAATATATTATATATATATACTATTGTATAGAGGGCATTATTACACATAAATGCCTCACACTAAGAGGGACAAAGTCATTACTACCAAAATTATACTAATCATACCTAAATGCAGTTTAGGTATGATTAGTATAATTTTGGTAGTAATGACTTTGTCCCTCTTAGTGTGAGGCATTTATGTGTAATAATGCCCTCTATACAATATAGATATAATTAATTTGTTCAAAAGAAAAAAATTATTTTCGAATTCTTTTCTTTTATGAGGTTTTCATGCTAACTACCTGATAATTTCTTGTTAAAATCCCTTATTAAGAGATTATCCTTAATTGTTAAACTTATATATATATATATATATATATATACACACACACATATGTATATATAGTGGTGGGTGGATTGATTGGACATGGGACAAAATTTTCCTCAGACTGGTCACCTGGGAAGTAGTGCAACAATGGTCCTCAGTACCCAGAACGACTGCCACCCCCACTCCACCTCATCCCACACAAACTTTCCCATTTCCCACACTTCTGAACCCGATGCAACTTAACCAAAAACTCGGAGGTGGTTTATTAAAATGAGTCACGGATTATATCTGCTACCCAAGAACTGTAAGAGTGGTCCCTCGGATGGCATTCCACCCATTTCCATCCCATCCCCCACTCTACTTAATTTTTGCCTCAAAACCTTTCGATCGACCTCAGGCAATGGTTAAATTTTCTTTTTAAATTATACCATAGTGGGATCAAACTTGAAACCAGGTAGTCGGCAGTCAAACCAGTTTATCCGACAGTTTGTGATAGTCTGCCGTCCTATCCTAGTGAGTGTGGAATGAAGTGAGTAACATGGTTGGATATGTTATATATACGTTTCCAGTAGATCAAACACTGCTAGTATCAGGCAGGATTTGAGTAAATTGCGGACGCTGCGAACCATTGACTATGCCTTGGTCTACCATTGCGGTAAGCAAGGGCGAGAGAGATTTTAGCATCGAGAAGGGGCGTGTCAAACCTACTTAAGACAGCCCTCTTTTTACGCCATTTGATCTCTCTTTCTTTCTCCTCTCTCTCTCTCTCTCCCTCTTTCTTTCTTTCTTTCTCTCCCTCTTTCCACGCTCTTCTCTCACCATCTCCTATCTCTCTTTTTCTTTCTCTCCCTCCTCTCTCTCTCTCTCTCTCGCTATTGCCCTCTCTCTACATCCAACAGAAATCTCTATGGATACAGCTAACTCAAATATTTGATCCGGTTAAAAAGATGTATACATGCGTGTGTTTGTGTGCGTATATATATATATGCATGTATATATATATATATTGTGTGTGTGTGCATACATACATACATGCATACATACATACATACATACATACATACATACATACATACATACATACATACGAACAGATATGCATACATTTATAGGAAGCGCTGACCAGAAAGGAGTGTAATGTGATAATTGCTGGAAGTAACACTTAAATAGAATGAGCACGTGACAGAGGGAAGGTGTATGAGAGATCGAAGGGTGGAGTGGAAGTATGTGGATGAAGAGATAATGGGAGATGGAGGAGGTGAAGGAGGTGGAGTATGAGAAGAATGGTGAAGAAAGAGAGAGAGAGAGAGAGAGAGAGAGAGAAAGAATGGGAGGGAGGGAGGAAAGAGAGGGAGGCGACAAATGAACGGCCACGCAGACTGAGGGAAATTTGGAAAATTGGCAAGGCAAATTATTCCTGTTTGAAATGCAAACTGTTTAATAAACAAGAATGATAACAACAACAACAACGTCAACAACAGTATCAACAACGAACAACGGCAACAGTAAGAACAACGTCAACAAAAGCTCTAAGAAAAATATTGTTATTGATAAAACAATATTTAAGGCGGCGAGCTTGGCAGAATCGTTAGCACGCCGGGCGAAATGCGTAGCCGTATTTCGTCTGCCGTTACGTTCTGAGTTCAAATTCCGCCGAGGTCGACTTTGCCTTTCATCCTTTCGGGATCGATAAATTAAGTACCAGTTACGCACTGGGGTCGATGTAATCGACTCAATCCCTTTGTCTGTCCTTGTTTGTCCCCTCTCTGTGTTTAGCCCCTTGAGGGCAATAAAGAAATAAGAATCGTTAAAACACCAGACAAAAGCTTAGCGGCGTTGCGTCTGTCTTTACGTTCTGAACGGAGTTCAAATTCCACTGAGGTTGCCTCTGCTGTTCATTCCCTTTCGGGGGTCGATAAAGCAAGCACCACTTGAACACTTGGGTCGATGTAATCGACTTACCGTCTCCCTACGAACGTGCTGGCCTTGTGCCGAAATTTTAAACTAAAATTGTTTTTATTAATAAAAATAATTTTAGGCGACGAGCTGACAGGTCGTTACTGCGCCGGACAATATGCTAAACGACATTTTGTCCGTCATTACATTTTAAGTTCAAATCCCTTCGAGGTCTATTTAGCCTTTCATCCTTTCGGGGTCGATAAAATAAGTACCAGTTAAACACTCGGGTCGATTACATCGAGTTACCTCCTCTCCCGAACCTTGTGCCAAAATTTTATTGAAGTAGTTGTGTGGTAAGAAGCTTGCTTACCAACCACATGGTTCCGGGTTCAGTCCCACTGCGTGGCATCTTGGGCAAGTGTCTTCTACTATAGCCTCGGGCCGACCAAAGGCTTGTGAGTGGATTTGGTAGACGGAAACTGAAAGAAGCCCTCATCATGTGTGTATGTGTGTGTCTGTGTGTCTGTGTTTGTCTCGCCCACCATCACTTGACAACCGATGCTGGTGTGTTTACGTCTCCGTAACTCAACGGTTCGGCAAAAGAGAACGATAGAATAAGAACTAGGCTTGCAAAGAATAAGTCCTGGCGTCGATTTGACCGAATAAAGGCGGTGCTCCAGCGTGGCCTCAGTCAAATAAGAGAAGCAAATAAAAGAAAAGGCGACCAGTTGGCAGAATCGTTAGAGTTCCGGGCAAAATGCTTAACAGCATTTCGTCGGTCTTTACATCCTGAGTTCAAATTCCGCCGAGGTCGACTTAGCCTTTCATCCTTTCCGAGTCGATAAATTAAGTACCAGTTTAGTACTGGAGTCAATGTAATCGATTATCCCCCCTTACCCTCCCCTCCACTCCACCCCAAAAAGAATTTCAGGTCTTGTTCCTATTGTAGAAAGGATTAATAAAAATTATTTAAGGCATAGGAGTGGCTGTGTGGTAAGTAGCTTGCTTACGAACCACATAGTTCCGGGTTCAGTCCCACTGCGTGGCACCTTGGGCAAATGTCTTCTACTATAGCCTCGGGCCGACCGAAGCCTTGTGAGTGGATTTGGTAGACGGAAACTGAAAGAAGCCCGTCGTATATATGCATGTGTGTGTGTGTGTGTGTGTATGTGTGTGTGTGTTATGTTTTTGTGTCTGTGTTTGTCCCCCAAATGATATCGCTTCCCAGCGATAGCAACAGACCTGGGTTACCAATATGTACTCTATTTCTGACTCTTCCTTCTGTGTAGGAAGAATTGGAAGACTTGAGAACTAGTAAAATTCTCAAGATCGCCAGTTACATTTGAAAAGAATAAATTTTAAAACAAGCACACAAATATAACAACTTTAGTTTTAATCAACTTCAGTTCGTCTCCTTACGGCAACAAATTCATATCATTAAATTTTAAACATAAATCTGAAAAAAAAAGACTTCACTTTTGAACTTCTTCTAATTATCTCATATAAAAACATATTTGCTTTCAATATGACTCAAGCAGGTGTCTTTCGACGGCCAGTGAGCTTCAGTGTGAAATACCAAGAGATATAATGGTGCCAGTGCTGTTATGTGGAGGCGCAATGGCCCAGTGGTTAGGGCAGCGGACTCGCGGTCATAAGATCGCGGTTTCGATTCCCAGACCGGGCGTTGTGAGTGTTTATTGAGCGAAAACACCTAAAAGCTCCACGAGGCTCCGGCAGGGGATGGTGGTGATCCCTGCTGTACTCTTGCACCACAACTTTCTCTCACTCTTACTTCCTGTTTCTGTTGTACCTGTATTTCAAAGGGCCGGCCTTGTCACTCTCTGTGTCACGCTGAATATCCCCGAGAACGACGTTAAGGGTACACGTGTCTGTGGAGTGCTCAGCCACTTACACGTTAATTTCACGAGCAGGCTGTTCCGTTGATTCGGATCAACCGGAACCCTCGTCGTCGTAACCGACGGAGTGCTTCCATTAGTGCTGTTCTATGATTGTATAACGGATGGGTCGATGTGTAACACTGGAGGTACAGTGAATTAGGAACGTATGGCTGTGTGACTGTGTGACTGCATGACGGAGTGATAGTGTCATATCGGTACGTTGAGACAATGCGTCGTTGAAAAAGTGGGACAATATGACTGTTTATCAGTGCGCTTGTGTGACGGAGTGACACTGACAGTGCGACGATGTGACGGCGTGAACGTGTAATAGTGTGACGGTATGACGATGTGACGTTACGATGGTGTAACTGTACAGAAGAGTAAGGATGTGCCACTGTGACGGTGGCAGGGTATGGACAGTGTGACATTGTAACGGTGGGTCATTGTGACAGTGGGTTGGTGTGACTGATGATGTAACGATATAACTGTGACAGTTTGACGATGTAAACCTGTAATGTCGTGACAGTCTAACAGTTTAAATCTCCAACTGTCTGATTCTGTGACGCTGTGACGGTGTAACAGCGTGACAGTGTGACAGTATGACGGTGTAGAGTGGTAACTGTGTGACGGTGTGAAGCTGCAACTGCCTGGTTCTGTAACGGCGTGACGGGGTAATGTTGTAACAGTGTGACAGTGTAAAACTCCAGCAATCTGACGCTATAACGGTGTGACGACGTGACAGTGTGCCAGTGTAATGCTGCAAGAGCCTGACGCGGTAACACTGTAACATTGTTACACTGTGACAGTTAAAGCTACAGCAGCCTTACTCTGTAACGGCATGACAGCATATCGGTGTGACTGTGCAACGGAGTAAAACGCCAACAGTCTGACGCTGTGAGAGCGTGAAGATGTAACGCAGTAACAGCTTGATGCTGTAACGCTGTGACGGCGTGACGGAGTGACGGTATAACTGTGTGATTGTGCAACAGTGTGACTGTACGACGGTGTAACTTTATAACAGTTCGACGGGCGGACGGTATGATAGCCCGATGATGTCACAACATGACTGCGTGACAGTGTAACATTGGAACGATCTGATGATATGATGATGTTAGTGTGAATATATGATCATGTAAGCTGTAACAGTGTGACGGCAGAGCATTGCAACAGCTTGATGGTATGACTGCGCGGCGGTATAACTTTCCAACAGTCTGATGGCGGCACGATGTGATAGCGTGATGGTGTCATAGTGTCACAATGTTGCAGTGTAACACTGGAACGGTCTGGCGGTGTGATGATGTGACAGAGCGAAGATATGATGGTGTAAGCTGCACGAGTGTGACGATGTAACGCTGTAACATCTTGATACTGTAACGCTGTGACGGCGTGACGGCATGACGGTGTTACTGTCCAACGGTGTGACCGTGCAACGGTGTGACCGTGCAACGGTGTGGCCGTGCAACGGTGTGACCGTGCAACGGTGTGACCGTGCAACGGTGTGGCTGTCCAACGGTGTGACCGTGCAACGGTGTGGCCGTACAACGGTGTGACCGTGCAACGGTGTTACTGTACAACGGTGTGACCGTGCAACGGTGTGACTGTCCAACGGTGTGACCGTGCAACGGCGTGGCTGTGCAACGATGTGACCGTGCAACGGTGTGGCCGTACAACGGTGTGACCGTGCAACGGTGTTACTGTACAACGGTGTGACCGTGCAACGGTGTGACCGTGCAACGGTGTGACCGTGCAACGGTGTGACTGTCCAACGGTGTGACCGTGCAACGGCGTGGCTGTGCAACGGTGTGACCGTGCAACGGTGTGACCGTGCGATGGTGTGACCGTGCAACGGTGTGGCTGTGCAACGGTGTGATCGTGCAACGGTGTGGCCGTGCAACGGTGTGATCGTGCAACGGTGTGGCCGCGCAACGGTGTGGCCGCGCAACGGTGTGACCGTGCAACGGTGTGACCGTGCAACGGTGTGACCGTGCGACGGTGTAACTGTACAACAGTCTTGATGGCGGGCAGGACGGTGTAGTAGCGTGATGGCGTCACGGTGTCACAATGTGAGAGTGTAACGCTGAAACGGTCTGAGATGTGATGGTGTGACGATAGAGTGCGGGAGTTATGCCGGTGTAACGGTGTGATCACTTGCACAAGAAATCCATTCAAGTTGAAGTAATAAGCTTGTCAGATTTGATTTCGGATTTCCTCTACTGATGTGATGTTTTGGTAAGACATCGTTTAACGTAGGATTACACGCTTCACAGTCCTACACAACCTTGCCATCTTCCTCCATCCCACCCTAACACATCATCACAACCGCCATCTTACTTATCATCACCACCACCACTGCCACCAACACCATCATCATCATTAGTATTATCATCATATTAGATATTTATATGGGAGCGCGCGCATCCTTGTATTTACAAGTATACACACAAACAATTACACACAAACACATACACACACACACCAATACATACACGCATACAAATGTATATATAACTATATACATACATGCATGCATACAAACATAAAGTAACGTACGCATTTACACACTTGCATTATTGCACATGTACATACACAGACACATACATACGTCTTCTTGTACACATATACACACGTATAATAAGGCGTTAATTTCTTTTGTATATATACACACACACACATATATATATATACATACATACATATAGAAACAAATATATATTTAAAGAGTTATACACAGACATGTATTTATGTATGTACATGTTTTGTTTAGAAAAGTCCTTTCTAGTGTGTACATGTGTGTGTGTGTGTGCGCGTGCATTTGTGTGAGTGCGTGTCTGTGTGTGCATGCATATATGTACACACACACATATCTATATTTATAAATATGTGTTGTGTGTGTATGCGCGTGTATGCGTGTGTGCGCGTGTATGTGTTGTGTGTGTATACATATATGTCTATATGGTTTTGTGTACAGTTATCCAGACGCACATGCATACGCAATTAAGAGCTAATAATATTATCTACATATATGTCTAAATGATATATTAAACACACAACACAGACACGAACGCGTATATGTATGTATAATATATTATATATATATATATATATATATATATATATATATATGATATATATATATATATGTATATATAATTTATATATATATGTATGTATATATATATATATACATACATATAGAAACAAATATATATTTAAAGAGTTATACACAGAACATGTATTTATGTATGTACATGTACATAGATGTCAATCTATGTTCATTTATATTTATATATATATATATATATATATATATACATTATATACATACAAAGTGAAGTTGTGTTGATACACACACACATATATATAAACATATATATGCATATACATATTATACTACATACACACATATATATGTATACACATATACATACATATATATGTATATATATATATATATATATATACACACATATATAACACACACACATATATATACATATATGCACACATATATATGTATATTATATTATATGTATATTTACATATGTGTGTGTGTATGTATATATATATATATATATATATATATATATATATATATATATATACCTATACGTGTCCGTGCGTGAGTGTGAGTGAATAACGCATCTTTGTGCTTGTGCGTGCGTGCGTGTGTGTGTGTGTCTGTGTGCGCGCGCAAACACAGACATGTTTGGCCAAAGTAATGAAGTAGAAATACAAGGGGGGAGAAGCGTGGATTTTGAAATATTTGTATAAACGCAAGCACACATACACACTCACACACGCGCACACACACACACGCGCACAGGTACACGCATGAAGGCACGCACACACACACACACACACACACATAAACACGTATATAAATACGTGGAAAAACAAAAAAAAACACCTATTGACTTTGGATTAAATCAAATACAAGGAAAGATTAGTTTGAATTATTTAATTATTATCTGATTAATAGAATAATATTTCCGTT
>NC_043021.1:7431304-7476304 GCF_006345805.1 Octopus sinensis
TATATGTATATATATGTATATATATGTATATATATAATATACATATATATATATATATGTACACACATATGTGTGTGTCTCTCCTTGTCTTGGACAGCACATGATAGCTGTAAGTGCCACTGTCATACAAGAAGTGTCATTTGTTTCTAGTCTTCCCTTATTGGGAAACAGGTGAGGGTTGGCAACAGGAAAGGCAACCAGCCAGAGGAAATCTGCCTCCAGCAAAATTTTGTCTGACCCACACAAGCATGGAAAAGTGAATATTAATATGATGATGAGAATGAATAGGTGTAGTGCACTGTGTAACTTCACTTTTGTCCTTTGGTATCAACTGTTATTTCCTCTTTGCTTACCCCTGGAAACTATGAAAGATGGCTCATATTTCCTTCAAACATTCCTTTTCATACATTTATCCAAACCCCACAGAGTCCTTCTCAACATATGGCTATGATGCTCCTCCACTAGTACTGATCATGATCAGTGATGCACATATCGTCAGCCACTAACAAACATGCTCAAGGGGTTACGGTCAAGCAACTGATAAGCAAATCTGAGGTATTGAGCAAAATATTTGCTATAATGATATTTCTACTTCAGCAACTCAGTATGAAATCTGTCTGAAATCTAATGGAAAATAGGTCAGTTTCAAAACACTGGTATCCAGGACAGAAAAGCAAAGTTTGAAGGGAATAGTAATTTCCTTTGATTTCTAGATAGAAGCAAATAGGAAATAACACTTACTGACCAAACACAATCAAATCTGTGGTATTGAGCAGAATATTTGCTATAATGATATTTCTGCTTCAGCAACTCAGAATTGTATCTGTCTGAAATGTAATGGAAAATAGGAGAGTTTCGAAACATTGACGTCCAGGTGAGAAAAGCAAAGTTTGAAGGGAATAGTAGTCATTTCTTTTGATTTCTAGATAAAAGCAAATAGGAAATTACATTTATTGACCAAAGACAAAAAACAAAAAAAAATTTGTTAAGCTGTTTTTAGAATTTTTGGCAATCTCAAATTTAGGAAGGAAAACACACAAAAAATTTTTGAAAGAAACTTCATTTGCCTTTATTAATTTAAATTATGCGTACAGCAACAACAAGAACAACAAGAATTGTTTAAACATTTAACATGTTTCAGAGACCAGCTTTGTCACAATCTAGCAGAGATCACATTATGGCTACAAACAAACAAACAAAAAAAAATAATAAAGTAACAAATAAATTAAACAAAAAACAAAAAAAAATCAAAACAAACAAGAAAAAGGTCCTAAAAGAGTGAAAGGAGGAGGGAAATAGAATACAGAAAGAGGAGGGTGGTTTGGGATTAATGAGACATCTGCAGAATTTTTTAAGGGTTTTTTGGTTTTTTTTTGTTTTTGCTGTCACAACAGCAGGGAAGGAGGGAGGGAGGGAATACGTCAACTTCCAATAATTTATTTTGTATTTATTTATTGTTAAGTTTTTCTTTTTTTTTTTGTTAGTTTTGAAGTTTTTCACACTATTTGAAGTAGAGGTAGGTGTGGGAGTTATATTCCAGGAATGTTAGATAAATAGATTAGAGATTAACTCCCACTCCCCACTATGACACTTCCAACAAAAAAAAAAAGTTTTATTTATAAGTTTCAACACATGTTTATTGGCACATGCACTTCACCAGTTATAGAACACACATCATCAGGGGTTTTATTTATTTATTTATTTTTACACAGATCAATCATTTGAAAACATCGCATGCAGAAAATAGTTGATTAAAAGCAAAAAAAAAATTTTTTTAAATAAATAAAAATAAAGGAGAGAGAAAGAGAGAAAAAGAGAAGAAACAAAATACGGGAGAGAAAAAACTCTTTTTTTTTTTGTTATGCATAAAAAGCCTGACATTGGTTTTAAAGACAAACATCATTTCTAAGCATCTTGTTTTGAGAAGGGACTACTTTTCAGTCTCTATAATGGCACAAGAAAAATTGGTAGAATGGTAGCTGTTATTCTATTGATTTCAGCCGAAGGCTGTGGCCATGCTGAGGCACTGCCATTGTTAGCAAGGGGGGGGGGAATAGCTTTTTAATATATAGACATAAAATCTAAATGCAAGAATCATAAAGATTAGCAGCTAAATTATCATTTTTTTTAATTGTTTTTCTTTCTTTTAACTTTTGGGAAACTGAGTGCACACACACACGTGTATATTTATATACACCTTTGATTTTGTTTTATCTTTACACACATTGCTACACATAAAGTAGAGAGAACAAGTGCATCTTCCAATCAAAATGCAATGCTTTATAATTCCTCATTCATTAATTATTTTTCTTACTATGTTTTAATTAACAGGTGGGGGGGAAACTTATGAAGCAGTAATTGTCCTTTCATTCCCACTCACTCTTGCACAAACACATGTTCAAATCAAAAGTAAAACTGATTGTTAGGGGTGGTGGTCACTGACTTTGACTTCAGAGTTTTCTTAAAGGTCTGTATTTAAAAATTTTTTCTAGTTTATTCCACCCCCAAATTTATCATTATTATTATTATTATCATTATTATTATTCATGACATTATTTCATTGCTTTTGATTAAAGCAGAAGGCCAAATGTTTGTTTCTGTCATATGAAAAGTATGGATTACAAAAAAAAATGTCTATAGATATTCCATTTGAATTCACTGTTCCAGTATGTAACTGGTATCTATTTTCTCAACTGATTCTTCGATTTGGAGGACAAAAGAGATGGCAATGACAAAGCTACCTCGGAGTCCATAGTCATCTATGATTCACATGGGATTTGAACTTAAGCCATTGAGCAGTCAAATCAGGTGCCTTTACAAACCAAAGGTCCATACCAGCATTCTACAGGTTTAGCTATCTCCATTGGTAGTTTTTAAAATTCATGTTTCGTTAAAGTATGCTAGTATGCAGTACAGACCTATGGGTACATATATAGTCAAGCACTTTATGTATATATATATACATAATGTATGTAAACTCACACACTCATATATATAAATATATGTATGTGTACACACACACATACATAAATATATGTATGTGTACACACACACATACATAAATATATGTATGTATGTATGTATATATATATAATATATATATATATATATATATATATATATATATATATTTACATATACCCATACATACACACACATTCTAAGCAGCGAGGTTAAAGGTTGCTTCTATTTTTTTTTTTTGTGTGTGCATGAAACACTAAAATACTCCATATGTATTTGTAGAGAATCTCATAAGATCGTAGAATAAATATTTAGTACCTGGAGTTACTTTAAACCTTTTTGCTTCAATGACTACAACAAAAGTCTACTGAAAATCATGCTATGTTCCATATTGCTGGACTCCATAGCATGAAGCAATGGTATAGAAGCAACTACAGGTGCTATATATTTCTTTTATCATTAGGTATATGAATATAGATGGTGATAGACTTTTAAAGAATTATTTTCATTGTTAGATGTTTTCCAGTACTTAATTTTTTTGTTCTTTCTATTCTTACAAATCTGTTTTCAAATTTTCACTATGATAGCACTTACCTAACACTAACCCTAACAAATTAAGGCATAACGCAGCTAAACAGCTTTGAAAATTAAAAACTGTAAAAAGAAATGAACATAAAATAATGAAGTTGTATATTTAAATGTGTATGTGTGTGTATATATTTATTTGTATACTGGTATATGTCAATGTGTATGCTTGTGTATATATACCTAGACTTGTGAATGACCATGTACAGCTAAGGAGAGGAATGTATGAAAGAGTCTGCATGTTAAACTGTCAACATGTATGTTATGTTTACACATTAGATATACATAACACTCTTTCTCTCTCTCACACACACACACACACACATGTATATATATACACATACTACACATACAAAGCCTAGAAAGGGATGTGATATGTTAAAACAGGCTGATTTGCAGTTGACACACTTTGTCAAGAATTAAGTCTTGTCAAAACAGTGGAATGATTTCAGAATATTTTCACTCTTCATGTTTACATAACATCATGAGGCTGTATTTGCAAATAGTTTTACATGCACAATCACTTTATGGTCAAAGCAAAAAGAACTCAATACCAGTGGTAGAGTAAAGTTATTGTGTATATTATACATTTCATTCAGGGTGTTTTACATCATCTAACTACTCAAGAGTGGCTGTTATACTATGATCACATGGCACTACACACATCATACACAGGAAAGTGGCCTTGTACTTTTAGGGAGTACAAATGAGGTCATATTGTGTGGTGGAGATATCTTTTTTTTCCTTTTTGTTTTGTCTCAAACTGATTAGGCAGAATTAAGTGAATAGAAGGAGACATGCAATGGTTAAAATCAGGAATCAGAAAATTTTTTTGAAGAAACAAAAAAAAAAAAAATACACAGACTTCAGTAAGATGAAGGAAGAAAACCGAACAAAAATAATAATAATAATAATAAAAATAAAGATACTGAAAAAAAAAATCACGCAAAAAGATTCAAAACTGGTAAACGAAGCAATAAGTTTACTCTTTAATTAATGTACAACTCATTGAAGGAGATCACAGAAGCATAGTATTATAGATTAATTATCATTTGTCGTCATTATAATTTCAAGTAATTAACACTACTGACACTACTCTTGTCATTTAACAGTTGAGATCAACCACAGTCCTAGGTTCAGAAAAGTAATTTTGATGTTTCTTGGTAGCATTAAATTCATACATACATACCTACCTACACATGAACACACATTAATACACACACACACACACACGCACTAGTTCTAACATGGTCATTCAAAAGCCTTAATTGAAACAACGGCTAAATAATTAATTAAATAATAATAATAATTCTTTCTACTACAGGCACAAGGCCCCCCCGAAGTTTTGAGTGGGAGAGTGGGTGGGTGGGTGGGTGGGGCAGTTGCTGTTTACATTAACCCCAGTGATCTATCGACCCCCAAGGGGATGAAAGGCAAAGTTGACCTCAGTGACAGTTGATTTCAGAAAGCCAAAAGACTGGGAGAAAAGCCACTAAGCATTTACTCCAGTACTAACAATTCAGCCGGCTTGCTACCTTAATAATAATAATAATCCTTTCTACTATAGGCACAAGGCCTGAAATTTGGCTGGAGGGGAAAAGTTGATTATATCAACCCCGGTGTATTACTGGTACTTAATTTATCGACCTCAGCGGAATTTGAACTCAGAATGTAGTGGTCGGTGAAATACTGTTAAGCATTTCGTCCAACACGCTAATGATTCTGCCAGCTCACCACCTTAATAATAATAATAATAATAAAATAATAATAATAATAATCCTTTCTGCTATAGGCACAAGGCCTGAAATTTTGAGAGCAAGGCAGCAAGGCCTGGAATTTTTGGAAGAGGGGTAACTAGTTGATTACACTGACCCTCAGAACTCAGCTGGTACTTAATTCATCAATCTCGAAAGGATGAAAGGCAATGTCAACCTTGGCGGAAATGTGAACTGAGAAGAGAAAGATGGACAAAATGCTGCTAAGCATTTTTGCCTGAAGTGAATAATTATTTCTCACACTGGGACAAAGCCACACAACTGTAAGAGGAGAAAAGTGGCGGTGGTGGTGGGGGGGTTTAGCAGAAATTGATAGATTTGACCTCAGCAAATGTCTGGAGCACATTTTACAGACTTCATAGGAATGAAAAAAAGGCAAAGTTGATCCAGGCAAACTATAAATGCAGAACAGAGAGAGAGAGAGAGAGAATTAAATATTATATTGCACTTCATCTGACATTCTACGGTTCTGGCGGTCTACACCATTCTCTAACATAATTACAATTGACATTGTTTACAATTATTATTGATTGTTATTATAATTATAATTATTATTATTATTATTAGTGTTGAAAATCTGGGGGAGAGGGGATAAAAAAAAATACTGAAAAAATAATTATAAAACAAAATTGAAGAAATAATTTACAAGAGAAGCATAAAGCGAATCAATCATACACACGTTTGTTCTTGGTTCCAGTCATTCTTCATATTTTTACATCGGATAGTCTCTTTGTCATGACGACATCATCATCATCATTGCATTTCGCATGCACAATCTGGAATATTCTCTCTTCCAACACACACACACACACACATCTGCATTCACACTTGATTGGCTCTGTAGTGATTTCTCACCTAGGTCAAAGTTTAATAACATTATTATTATTATTATTGTTATTATTATTATTATTATCAATATAAGTTGGTGGTGGCCATCATTTTTGGTTTTTTTTGAAGGGTTATATTTTTTTTTATTTTCTTGATGCAGTTCTTTGTTCTTTTTTTCCTCCTACCTCCCTCCTCTTCCTCCTTCCATTCCTCTTCTTCCTCCTCCTTTTATTTAAATAGTTTCTTTCATTTTGTCAGGGTATTTTTTTTGTTTTTGTCAACAATTCATTTGTTCTTTTATCATTCATATTTTATTTCATGGTTTTGTTTAGTTCTTGATTTATCTTTTTTTTTTCTTATTTTATATTGGTAGATTTATGTTTTTTTTTTCTTCCTCCAATTTTAAATTGGAGTGGGTTTTGATTTGGTTTCGTACAATCTGGTTACAGTTTGGTTTCAGTTTGGTAAATTTTCATATAGTTTGGTACAGTTTACTTAAAACAATTTCAGAACTGGTATTTTCTCTTTGTGTTGTGATTCTAAATTCACTTACTTCTGTGTGTGTGTGTGTGTGTGTGTATTTTCCTTTTTCTTTTTTTTTTTTTTTTTTGAGCATGACATTATTGAGTAAGAGTATTCTGCACATGTAGTTGAACTAAATGATTTCATTTTATTGTAGTCTCCATGAGAGACAAAGTGGGACAGATTGAAAGATGTATGTGTGTATATAAATAATCAGAGAGAGAGAGAGAGAGAGAGAAATTGGACAGAAAGACTGAAGAGAAAAATCATGTACATATATAAATACTATACAATCATATACAGCAAGTTTGTGTATCATACAACTGTGAATCTCTTCTGGCAATGATTTTTAAACTCTTGTGTGTCTTATTAAAGAAAAATTGTCTCTTTAACATTTTTTGTGGGTTTTTTTTTTTTTATGTCACTGTTTAGCTTGGTCTCTTCTTTTAAATTGTGTTGTCTTTATGTAAGGAATGAATAAAATTATTTATTTATTTATTTATCTAGTGTCTCTAAGGATCTCCAGTAGGGAATTTCAAAGACAGGTTGGTGCTCAGCACCAAGTTAAAATAAGCATAAGCTGTTGTTGCCAAAAAAAAAAAAAAAAAAAAGGAAAAAAAAAATTTTGAAAGAAAAAAAATCATTTCTCGCAGCCATTTTTTTTTTTTTTGTTTTTCTCTTTACAAAGCCTGACCATGAAATGTCAGTCTTAAAAAGTGAACATTTCCATGTCTGATTCCTCTATAGCCTGTGACAGACAAGACAAATAGGGTGGACTGAGGTAATGTAGAATTAAGTGTTCTGGCCTGAAAAAAAAAACCCAAACATTTTACACACTGAAACGGACATTTTCGGCATCTACTTCTAATTAATTATATTTATTCATTTTTTTTCTTTTCTGCTTCCTCTTCCTTGCCATTTCAAATGGAAACATTTGGTAATTCATTATTCAGTCAATATTTATTCATCATTCATTTGGTCTGTTGCTATTGTTGTTGTTCATTTTTCTCTTTTTCTTTTTCTTCATTTTTACTATTTCAAACTTCTATAATGTTTGTTATTTTAATTTTTTGTTTTATCATTACATTTTTTTTTTGGTTATATTATTTTAATTTTGTCGTATTTTCTTCCTTTTTGATTTTCTTTTTCATCTTCTTAACATTTTTTTTTTAATCAGTCTACACGTGATCACACACATACACAAATTAGTGTACGGTGTTTTTGTTTCTTTTTTTTTAATATATATATTTGTCTTTTTGTTGAATTTTTGCTTTGTTTCTTTCCCTTCACTTCCGTGTATTGAATGTCACAAATGCACAAATTCCGAATCAAGTGTTTTTTTTGTGTCGGTAATTCTGTCGTTTATGTAATGCAACTCCCAGTAGTCAACTGATGAGAAAAAAAGTCACTTTGCAAGCCAACCATCCAACTAGCCAGCCAGCCTGCCAGTCCGTCAGTCACTTGTACAGCCTCCCCAAACCACACACACAAACAAACATACCAGTAAATATATATTCCTCTCCACCAAAAAAACAAAACAGGAATGATGGTTGAAATGGTGGTAAAGATAAAGATGATGTTGTTGTTAACGATAATGGTGGTGGTGATGATGGCTGTAGTGGCGGTGATGGCAGCGGTGGTCATAGTGGTGGCTTTACAAGTGATTGATAGAAGCCGTGTGACAATGTGATCTGTTCAATACAATCTCTGAGGATATTAATACCAAGAACAAAAAAAATATATATGTATATATACTTATAAATAATTAGAATAAATGTTGGTACTAATTAGCATTCGCAGCAGCAGCAGCACCAGCCAGTATGTTGTAGTGTTGTCTTTCTGAGTTGTGATGTGGTCTTCATAATGTTTTCAATTGTTGTTGTTGTGGACTTTGGTTTGTGTTACGTGTTGGCATGCAGTTGTGAAAGAAAAGCTATCTGTATTTGTAAGGATAATCAACACTAAGATTAAGTAATGTAAGATTAAGTAAAGATAGATGAATTAATTTCTTAATTTGATACAAAGACAAGTTAATGAGATTGGCATTTAGTGTAATAAGTAAAAAAAAAAAAAAAACCTTCAAAACACAAATTGAAAGAAGGGATTTTTTGACACCAGGCAGTGGAACTCCTTTAGTTTATCACAAGCATGAATCTTATTCCACAGTTCTTGCCCATATGAACAATACATAAGTAGGTTTTATGTACCAAAGTTTAAATCACTAAGGAAAGGCAGAAGGGTGGTGACTGAAGCTGTTTGACAATTCATACCTTTCTCAAATATATTAGCAAGGAAAGGAAAGTAACTTGATGTCCAATAAGATATGAAAACCATCTCAAAGACCTGGCAAGCTATAAAAAGTTTACCACTTTCTCCTTAACAAGCAATCACCGCAAGAAGAGGATATAGGAATGGTATAAAATATCAAGACTGTCAGTCAATCATTAATACCCTTTCTTTTGATTAATTAATTAATTAATTAATTTATTTATTTATATATTTTTGATAAATACACTATTACAAACTAACATTGGTTTACATAGGAAAGAAAAAGTAGGTAGGTTGAGAAGGTGGAGGTAATGAACAACAGAAGAAGAGAGTGGGTCTAACCAGCTCAGAAATATAAGGTTAAAAAACCACCTTTATAATACAGAAGATTTCGAAAAATAAAATACAAATATAGATATTTTTCTTAATCATCCTTAATTTAAATTTAACATCTTGTACAAATACAGAATTAGCCAGAAACAAAATTTCTCAAATGATCTCTTTTTTCATATTGTGAAACCGTTTTTGGTGTGCGTTTGTGTGTGTGTTATTGTTTACATTTATTTATATCCATGCTTATTATTATTATTATGCCTCCCCACCCCCTAGATATTTGCTGTTCCTATTACAGGCTACCCTTCAATTAAGTAAGAGTGCCACCCTGTTTTTCCATCTGGCAAGAAGAGTTATGGACATTTACCTTAAGAATTCAATTAGGTTTGAAGTCAACAGATCATAGACCTGAACTTATTAAAAATACAAACAACAACAATAATAATAATAATAATAATAATACAAGCAAATAATTTGTTTCTTTTGTTTTTTAGCTACTCCCCAAAGAATGAGTTTTTCTGCGAAATCGAAAAAAATAAAGCCTACTCACTTCTTAGCGGAAATCGTCATATTTTCCCGCTGCTTGTCATGAAGTCAGTAAAGTGAGGAGAGCCATGAACAAGGTCATGATACTGAGTCATAACTGTGTTTTTATCAGACAAAGATTGGAGAGAAAGAGAGAGAGAGAGTGTGTGTGTGGATGTGCAGAAAACTGGCTTTAAATTTTGTACCTAACTCTTTATTCAGTAAGGACACTGGAAAGTTTTCCAAGTATATCTTTTGCACAATAAAGAACATACAATTAAGTGCATGCTAACATAATGAGCCAAAAAGAATTTTTAATCAATTGAAATTAAACCCATATTGAAAAGAATTCAAAGAAGGCAAGAGAATGAACTCCATCATTCAAATTGATTCAAAATTAAATGGCATCATCATAAATTCTAGTCAGATCTGAATGTAGACTTAACCTGACAACTAGGAATACAATAGCACTCTTATATTATTGCTTTGATCCCCTCTCCTACCCCTTATTAGGGATAACGAATATCATATGGCTCACGAAATAGAGGAAGAAAAACACAGAAAAATGAAAAACAGATGTTTTTTTGAGAAAACATCCTAGAACACGAGTTAGCAAGACCTCATCAGACAATTTTTACATTCAAAGGATATGCTATCCTTACTGGTTGCTATCATACCGATATACCATCTATAGTGGTCGATATAACCAAATAATGAAGACAATGCAGAGTCAAACAACCAACTAAATATAGCAGCCAACTCTCCCTCAAGCGTATCTAAATTTTCTTTGAAATGGGGACTACATGTTAGAAGTTGCAAAATTTTCAAGATGGATTGTCCTATAAGGAAGATTGAATGATCACAAGAATGTTTATCAAACACTTAGCTCTGACTCAAATCTACTGCTGGACTTGCACATTATACACACACATACACACAGATATATATATGTATGTATGTATGTATGTGAGTGTGCATATCAGGATGCAAGGCTTGTAGATTATTAGTCTTAAAACATACCACTAGTTATCTACATGGCACAGGGGGTGTGCTCAGAAAGAGCCGATTGGAGACACCCCCAGCAACACTATCTTGATTGGTTTACAACCACAAACTCAATTTCTAACTGTAACAAATTTACATCTGAGATTGAAGCAATTTTTGTCCTACACATAATACAGATTTTTATTTACCAAAAAGAAAAAGATTTATATATATATACACACACACTCACATACTCATAGACTTATTCAGACCAGATTGTCAGTAGTGAAGATTCATGAAGATATTGTGCAAAAATGTGTGTTTATATAAGGGTATACATGTATGCATATATATTGCATACCTCTTGGCTCATAAAGAACCTCATACAGATAACACATTGCACACACACATTCTTAATAATTAAACTGTATCTGTTTCACCGTTGAATTTTTAAATTAATACTTCTACATAAAAATATATTGATTTTTAAAAAAATTAAATAAGAATATTGCACTTGTATGTGTGTATGTATGTATATGTGTGTGTTTTGAATTTTTGTTTTTTTTCCGTTAAACATTTATGATAAAGAATTCACAGAAGACAGGGAAAGCTACAAAAGACAACCATGCAAGATTTACAGAAACTGGCAAAGTACAGAACTGATTGAACTAGTAATAGAGAGAGAGAGAGAGGAAAAAAAAACTCTTGTTTTCTTTTCAGATCTTTATCTTAGCCCAAGAGAACCAATGTTTTTTTGGGGGTTTTTTTTGAGAAGATAAGAATAACATAACATGCTGTGAGCATTTATTAGGGTGCTATGGGAAGTTTAAAAAATAATAATGGTTAGTATATTGCTCCAACCTGGCCAAGGCTACATTGGCTAAAACAAACTAAAGGACTATATCTTGGCAGTGTTTGAAAAAAAAATAAAATAAAAATCATAATAAAATAATAATTAATAACGTCAGTTAATTATCGTTAAGTTGCTGGAATAGATTTAAAGCAAGTTATTAAAACTTGCAGGTTGAAAGGCTGGATTGATAGATGTACACAATGTTGGCTTATTGAACTGAACAAGAGTTAAACGTTGATGAGTGCTCGTAGAACTGGAGATATATATCTGGAACTATTTAGAGAGAGAGAGAGAGAGAGAGAGAGAGAGAGAGAGTTAACTCATTGCTCAAAGTACCATAAAGCTGTTGCAATAATTTTTGTGAGATGAGCAGATGAAGTTACGCTGTAAAACGATATTGCAGTTACCCATTCAGTATGAATTTGATAGGAAACCTCTAGGCTACAACTGATGCTGAACAGGTAAAGTAAGTGTTAGTAGGGTCACTAATATGACCATAAACATAGCTTAATGTTGACCAGCACTATAAAAAGAATAGTTAGAATAACGAGCTTGCTAATTACCAATTTGTGAGGAAGTATTTAGTGGTGGTGCCCCAGCATGGCTGCAGCCTTCGGGCTGAAACATTTTTAAGGATTTAAGGAGTACATTAGTAGTTATTGTTTAGCCCCATCTTTAGCCCTGTATATCTATGGACTGCACTGTTTGATGTATCTTTTCTTTCTTTAAGATGTTAAAATATAATCTGAGGGTGATTAGACTACTATTTCCAGCAGGTGAAGAGAGTATATCTAGAGAGAGAGGCTCTTTGTCGGCTCACTTTCTTACTCGGGCAATGTCTTACAATGATGTGAGGTTGAATCTGCAATAACTGCTTCAGTAAGTATAAATGATACCTCAAACAAGCCTGCCTGGACTTCCCCATTAAACAAGTGGTGGATTTCCATACTAAGACGGAGAGCACCATGGCATCCATCTCATGTCAGATGAAGGAATAATGACCGAGATGGTCTATCCAAGCAGAACAATCCGGCCCCGGTTGTGAGATTTTGTCCACAACCCCGGTCGGAAAGGAGGGTAATCCTCTTGCCAGAGATATAAATATGGTTATAACTGGAAGCACTTTCATTGAAGAAGCAGAGACAACCGGGACATCCTCCTCCTCCTTAGTGTACCAAATAGAACATTTTTCAGAGCACTACAAAGAACTGGTAGGATAACCCCCCAAACATCCAGACTTTCCGAGGAGTCTCCTGACGAAGACTTGAGTCCTCTTCAGAATTGTTTGGCCATTAACCAAATACAGAGGACCTTAAAACTAAATACAACACAAAGCCAAAGAGTTAGTATACTAATAAATACCGGATTAGTACAGCTGAAAGTAAATATATGTTTGTAAGGATATGACTAAATGTTTAGTAAACTAACAAATGTGTCTTAAAGTTGACAGTAACAATTCTTAACAGACCAAAGATCTTTAGAAAAACACTCTTAACAGACCAATACATTGTATGCTTGGCTGATTTCAGTAGTTAGTTTCTATTGGTCAGACAAGCTTTATTAATTATAATTAATCCAAGAGACTAATAGTTAATTAAATGCTCAGAGCTGTAACTTTTAATGGAGAATGACAATGCAAACAATATTTGAGTGTGTATGAATGCATCTATATATACATATGCATATATGTATATATATATATATACATATTTATTCACATACTATCAATCTAATGTTAACTTGGACGATTATAAAAAATAATTTTTTTTAAAGGGGAAAAAAAATGAAGTAATAAACGAACAAAATTTCTGCTGATTTTGCTGTCTGAAGATGTCTAGCAACAACTTGAATCTATGAGAGAGATTATGACAGGGGCTGGACAGATGGGGGGAAGGCAGTCGCTGGAAGCAGAATGCATCAAAGTAACATGTTAAATTGAAGTAAGGTCAGCAACAAAGTCGATCCCTTCACAAACCACTGAAGCATAAAGTGAATGAAAATCAAATCACCTCACAAGATTTCTATATCCATTGCAGGTAACTTTATCCAGACAAAAGTCTGATTGCCTTTTTATTTTCTTTATCCCCTTTTTTTTTTACAGTTTGGGGCTAAAGCGAGGCACTAAGAAAAGCCTGCAATGGCATATGAATTCACAATTTATAGGCAAGACATTTGATAATTCATCCACTCAGCCACTGAACAACTATTATAAAGCAACAAAGAGTTTGGTAAATACACATGCAGCCATGCAATATGCATGGATATCCATTTACGTCAACATTTTTATCTGAGGAGAATCCACTGTCTTTTCTGTTAATCAACTGCTATTACTATGACAAAGGGGACAACATATATTTCCTCAGACCAGCTTTACTTCCTCTGGAAGTGAAGGTTGAGAGTTTTAGGGAGTTATATCACAGCTTTGAGTCTCAACACTGGTTCATGATAGATCTATTACATGTTGCCCACTTTTTTTCTTTTTCACACTATTGTTTGGTAGATCTACCACATGCTGCATCAAGCATGCTTGTCGTGGATCTACCAAATCACTTTATGCACACTTATTCTGGTTTGTGGCTCAATGCAACTGACTGGTGGTGGTCCTACCACATGTTGTCTCATACAATCATGAGGTGGCTCTATCACATGTTGCATCAGATAGTTGACACTGGACGGTTTATCATACATTGCCTCATGCAATCTACCATATCTAAAACATGTTGCCTCATAACTGCATTATGCAGTTATTTTTAGTGGATCTACCACATGTTGCCTCATGCAAGAATCATGTGATGGATCTACCACATGTCACTTTATGACATAATCATTTAGTAGTGGCTTCTTCAAGTTACTTTAGGCAGTTGTTTATTGTAGATCTACCACATGGTGCACAATAAAGACATCCTATGGATCAACCACAAAATGCCTCATGTGTCATGCATACATGTGATGAGTTTTTACCTCCATGCAGTGTCCTGCAGTTGTCCTCAGTAGATCTACAAGTTTAGGCTCCAACATTAGGGCATTTGAAAAAAACCTACCACATGTTCATGTTGCTTTGAACAGTTTTGTTGTGATACCTTTTTTTCTATCACATGTTGCTTAATGCAATCTTCTGAAAAACATTTAGGAAAAAACAACATGCAAATCTGTGACCTTTCCATCAGTACCATCACCAACTCACCAACCTCTTTCAATTTCTTTCACAAACAAAAGCTGCAGAAATAGAACTAGCATCCATAAACAACAAATAAGCTACACTAAAACTTAATTTACATTTTGTCTCTCACTCTCTCCAAAAAACAAAAGGAACACTGAGCCATAGTCACCAGCAAATTAATCTTTTTACTAGGTTAGGGCTTATTTTTAACATTTATTTTATAAATCCTGAGCTAAATGATATTAATTTAGGGGAGTATCATTTTTTTTTTTTAGTATAGTTTTCTTACTTAAACCTAAGATCACAATTTTAGAGGGCTGGCTGGAGGCATGAGACAATGTGATATACATCCCTCATGCCTTTCTTCATAGCCTCAATGAATCAAATCAAAGGAACTGACTTCAACGGGGAATTGAAATTAGCTCCCTTTCTTTTGTTTTGTTTCTATGATGCTTGCTGATCTTTCAAAAATATATCTCTAAACTCTATCACAATTATATATATATAAGTCAGATTTTTCTGATGAAGAAGGATAAGTATAAAATTGTGATGCTAATACTTCTTCTCAAAGCCAATGAGAAAAGTGATGAGAATAAAAGCTTTTAAAGAGATAAACAAGATAGATGAAAAGATGTAGGATGCTGGGTAACTAAGTAGTGTGAAGTAAACCTAACATAGAATAAAGAAGTGTAAAAATAGATAGCTTGAAATAAAGAAGTATATGTATTTGATATATAAGTTTAGTGTCTTTGAGCTAGAATTTTTTGAAAAACCAAAATTATCCCATATTCCATTCAGTATGAGCAAACATTTTAAACAAAGTAAAACTTTACCCAAGCACTACAGAACAATAATGGAATAACGAGATGTATTTATTCATGGGTTTAAAGAATTCTACCACAAGGAAAAATCATGTTAATAATTCTCATTGTTCTTCCTACCCAGCGCAACGAAGAAACAAAATCCCAAAGCATCTATTGAAGACGGGAACATTATTATGTAACATATTATTATATGATATTATTTTTATTATTATTAATGGCCATATTCCACTGAAATCATTTGGAATTTTCAAAAGACAAAGAGAGATTGAAGAAGAAACAAGAGTATGGATGGAGAAGGACAAAGTATAAAAGGAACAAGACGAAGAAAAGAAAAAAAATGCAACGGGAGAGAAAATGAAAGAACGAGAGAGAGAGAGAGATGGGGGTGGGGAAGCAAGGAAGGGGTGGGGGGAACCATAAAGGAGAAAACATCATCACACACGGTAATACCAAAGCTTTAAGAATGAAGTGAGGTAAAAGTGGTTGTTAATTATTTAATTACAATATTTTTTTTTCCCATACAGATAAGAAAAAAAATTTTGTCTTCATTCAACTATAAATAAAATTTCTGGAAAAATAAAACACTATGATAACAATAGTAAATAGTAAATAGCAATAATAATAATAATAATAATAATAATAATAATAATAATAATAATAATGGGTTAAGCTTCTGGTGATACAAGATTGCAAACCTAGTTTCTACTCCAGATTTAAGTCAGTTCCCTTACATTGCTAATGCCATTAGGAAATGCATGAATGTCATAAAAACACTTTTGCTCCTTTATAAATCTAGCGCCAATGAAAGAAATTAGCATTTTCCTTCTCCTTTTACACTAATTTTTTTTTGTGTAGAGGATGGTGGTATACTGACCTCACCCATCTCAAACTTGACTTTGTCTTCCATCTTCCGCTAGAAAGATGCAAGACAAAGGTAACTTTTGTAGAATTTGAACTTAAGAGCAACAAGGGCTCTGCCTTTTCAATAATCATAAAGCATCACGCAAACAGCTATCAACTGGCTGATTATAATTCAGGAACAAAATCAACAATACCAGAACTTGGTTGGTACGTTATTGTATTGACCCTGAGGTATGGGAGGGGGGGGGAGATAAAAAGCAAAATTAATCATGGCAGGATTTGAAGTCAGAAAACGGAGCTGGAAGAAATAATGCTGGCCATTTCTTTCTGGCCAAACAATGTTCTAGCGATTCCTGGTTTCTTCACGTAGATTTAAGGGAGAGCAAATAAAGAGGTTGTGATATTTATGCATTCACAAAAAGAGCAGCAGCAATATGCAAGTGAAATGGCATCAACCGGGAGGAGAAACTGGACTGAGAAGGTGATTCACCAAGAAGCTACTACCACTACTAATACTACTGCTACTATCACCACACTGAGATGCACACTTGTTACTACAACAACACGAATAAAAACATCAATTTATTATTATTATTATTATTATTATTACTATTATTATTATTATTATTATTATTATTATTAATGGAAGTTCCTATGAAATGTTAGCACACAAATCAATCCATATAATAATTATCAGATATTGCACAACCCAACCCAAAACAGAACCCTACATGACAAAAACAAGCTTCAATATAAGTTCACATGGCAAACCCGAGTAGTTTAAATGAAGCAGAATATTTGCAAGAAGCAATGGACATTATTGTAGATGCTTGATTACTGAATTATTATCAGTAAGTATAGCATATGGCATGTGAGAACATTGGTTTCTCAATTTACATTTGTAAATGCTACAGATGCAACGATGTACAGTGGCTTCTGGCAATTTATGTTATGTAGAAGTGTAAGATACGAGAATAATCTGCTATACTAGCAATACTTAAAAAAAAAGAGAGAGAAATCAGTAAATATTTCAAGATATTTCTTACAGATCATTTGCTTACTTTTAAGAATCATCCGCATGCTTTCTAAGATGTACTTGTGTGTGTGTGTGTATGCATTGGAAAGATGAATTCCGTTAAATAAAAATTGATACAGAGTCCTCACGTTCAAACACTACTGAGCCTGACCAAGACCATAACATTTCCAACCGGTTTCACTTAGAGAAAAGTCAAGTGGAGTCATGCGTACTAACCTCGCCTTTTCCAGAAGAAATGCATGTGTATGTGTACGGAGTGTGTGGTGTTGAATGAAGTATACATATGTGTATGTAGTGATGTATGTTATATAGACACATATGTGAACTGTGTGATGTAGCAGAGAAAGTCTTTCTCCTTTTGTCTTTGTCTTTCTCTACAAAAACACATCTGCAGACTTCAGTTCCACTACGTTATAAGATAACCATTTTTCCATAGACAAGACTTTAACAGACTAAACAGTGAAAATATGGAATAAGAAAAAGCATTGAATTCTTAAAATATGAAGAGAGAAAATAAAAACAACAAAAACATGGCAAAAAGGGGTGGGTTGGGAAAGAGAGATAAATGGAATTTATTATTCTAAAAAGAAGTGTAAAAATCTAATAAAGTAAAGATAAATATATCAATGCATATGTGTATATGCATTTGTCTATCTGTGTGTGTGTGTGTCTATGAATATTAGTTTGATAGAATATCACATATTTGGCTAAATCTCAATGAAATGCAAATAAAAAATCTTGGAACTGAAAAGTGAAAGTACCATGGTGTGTGTGTGTGTGTGTATGTGGTGGGTGTTGAATAAATTATCTAAGGAATAAAAAGCATATTAGTGTGTGTTTGTGTGTGTGTATGTATGGGAGAGATTTATTGCATAATTAAGGCCACAACACATACAAATATCTTTAACACATACGGACATACATAGTTTGCACTCAGCCACCGTCAATCTAAACTATATTATACTAACAATACATTAGGGAACTTTGAGCTAGGATCTAAATTCTAGATCATATATATATATATATATATATATATATATATATATATAACTACTTAAATGTAATTCTAAAAACTCCCACATTTCATTTTACTTAAAAGCACCCAGCTGAAGAGACCTGGCACTGTGCCAAAATAAAGTTTTAGTTACTACATTGCAGACTTCCTCCATGTACCTACTAACTTCCTTCTTGTTCTCTTCCAACATTATGCGGATGTAAATGTACGTAGGCATGTGTGTGTATGTACATGTATGTGTGTGTATATTATAATATATATATACATATATATATATATATATAGGCAAGTTCCAGAAAAAAAAAATACGGAGCCACACACGGGTCTCTATATGTTGCAAGATTATTCAGAGCTAAATCATCGTAAATTTCTTGTGTATGTGTGTTTGTATAAATGTGTGTGTGTGTGTATACACACACACACTCATCTATATCTGTGTAAGCATGTATATGTATCTTATACACATCCAAATAAATATTCCCTTCTTTTTCTCTCTCCCAACTCATCAATACATACATACATACATACATATATATATATATATATATATATATATATACACATGCATATATGTATATATATATATATATGTATATATATATTCATCAGGCTCTAAGTGTATGTGTGTGTATGTAAATATATATAATATAAATATATCCATAGAGAGATAGATAAATAATGTAGATATGCATATATTTATACACATATATATCCATATATATATAATATATTGTCTGTGTGTTTAGCTGTGTTAATGTGTGTCTATTATCTACATATTACACAAATAATGGGATTTCATTTAAGTTAGGTTTGGTTTGTGATATGCTTGTATTTGTTTTGCTTGAACTGCAGTTTTGCTTTCAACTTCCTTCTAAGAAGGCTGCATATGGCAGCGGCACTGCTGTAGAACTGACCAAGCTGTCTGCTGCGAGGTACTGGACTTATTGCAGATCATATTTTCACCGACTGTTTCCTCCGTGACAGTTTAGACCTAAGGAAAGAAACAAAAAAAAGTAAATAAATATATAAGTAAAAAAGATAAATAAATAAGTAAGTAAAAAAAAAAGGTAAATAGATAAGTAAAAAAAAAAGGTAAATAAATAATTAAAAAAAGGTAAATAGATAAATAAGTGAAAGTGCTTTGTTACTTTAGCAAGAAACATCAATCCACCCACCCTACTTATATTCATTTGACCCTTCAGTAGTTAAACTGTCTATATCAGACCCTAATATTTTAACTGTTTTACTAAGATGTCAGGTGATGCCCATGAGGGTGCTTGACAGTTCCAATGCTTTAGCCAGGCCATTGCCTATGGTTATGCTTGTCACGTGTTCTGGGTTCAAATTCCGCCGAGGTCGACTTTGCCTTTCATCCTTTCGGGGTCGATAAATTAAGTACCAGTTACGCACTGGGGTCGATGTAATCGACTTAATCCCTTTGACTGTCCTTGTTTGTCCCCTCTATGTTTAGCCCCTTGTGGGTAGTAAAGAAATATATGCTATAAGCATGTTGGCTAGCTTCAGTCAGTTCTGTTGAACCTTGTGGTGTTAAATTCATGTTTTTTCTTGCTTTTTCTTTCTTTCTTCCTCTTTTCCCCTTTTTTCCTTTCTTTGCTCATATTTGTGTTTTCTTTGGTTTTGTATTTGTATTTTAATGTGGTTTTGTATTATCTCTTATATAAAATCAGTTCTGTCTGTCTGTCTGTGTGTGTGGCTTCTAGAATCTCGGGCATCCTCCATCCGATTGCACTCAAATTTGATATATAAATACCGACAGTATTAGGACATGTATAAGTCTTGAAAAAATTACAAAAATCGATTCCAAGTGAGAATGCGATTGATAAAGCCATGGGAAATCGTTTTTCTTTGGAAAGCAAAAAAGTCCATCTTTATTTCTTCTTTTGCTGGTATCTCAAATTTAGGTTAAATCAGTGTTTCTCAAAGGGGAGGCCTATGGGACAGTCGGACAAGTTGTTTTGAGAAAATTTGGTTTAAATGTTTGACAACTCAGCACCATCATTGGATGGGGGGGCGTTTTGCTCATATAGGTATCATATTCATACATGAGATATTCCAATAAATTATCTGAGACTCTTAGGGTAGTGCATAAAAAAATTAAAATATTTTTTTTATATATAGTAGAAGTGTAAGCAATTTATTGCACATAAATTTTAACAACAAAATCTTATATGAACCCACCAAGGGCCCATATATGGACCCTGGTTGAGAAGCACTGCTTTAAACCTTGAATATAATTATGAGACAGAAACAATGGGACACAGAGTATGACAAGGCTGGGTAACATTGCATTAATAACTAAAAATAGCAGTCAAATCTCTGAAATTGATCCTGCTATCTTAAGAGAGGAAAAAGACAAACAGATTAGACACTGTAGTTCTAGATATACAGAACAACAACAGGATTATGATTGAAATGTCATTGATCATAGATCTGTTTGATCAAGGCTGACCTAGGGTTAAGCCAAAACAAATGAATAAATATATGTAGTTTACCTAATTCGGCCAGCGAGAAGTGGATTGATGGCATATAGCCAATCATGGAAATCTTTGTCATCAAGAGTTTGAAGGAAAAATCCTCTATGTTTGGTCATTACAGAGAATGTGTTTCGAGTCTGAAGTGAAAGCAAGATAAAAAAAATATTCAATAATACATTTTATATGTGTAAATGAGAGAGAGAAAGAGAGAGAAGAGGAAAATGCAAATGATAAAGAGAGAAAAATTAGAGGGAAAGAGAAATAGAGACAGACCAAAATATGTTTATAGAAATCCACTAAAATATGATACACATCAGGACACGTTCACACATACCCACACATACAGAGCACATGCATACACACTACAGAACAGAGAGTAGGACACGTGTCTACAGAATACAGAATATGGAACACCTTTACACAACACAGAGAATGACACATCTATATGGAATATAGATTATGGCACATCTATACAGAATATAGATTATGGTACAGATCTATAAAATAGAGAGTATAGTACATCTCTACACAACATAGAGTATGACACACTTTTACAGAATATAGAAAATGGCACATATTTACAGAGTATAGATTATGACACACATTTACAGGACGGATTTTGACAAACTTTTTCAGAGACTAAGCCACAAGTAAATGTATAGATAAATTGAATGACATATACCTTGAGCATAGCTTGTTGATCTTCACTATATTCAATCTGAGCTGTGGCTAAGTTAATCAGACCCCTTTCAACGGGATCTTTCTCATTGTTGTAGATATACACATAAGGACGACGGACAACCTGTAAAATAAAACAAATTATCAGTTAATGAATTCATATACATATATTATTATTATTATTATTATTATTGAGTGAAAAAGCAGTGCATGCCATCAAAGTGACACTGGGGTAAAATATATGAAGCCTAATATACCCATCATGACTACCCTGTCTGATAAGGGTACACCAGGTGTATGCATCACAACCATATGTGCATGACATGGTGATCTCATATCAAGATAGACAGCACATGACCTTGTAGGTGGGGGTCCAGTTAGAATTTTCTTCAGGTCGAGTAACCTATCCTGTTCAAAAGTTCCCTGAGTAATGGTTGTTTAAAGATGTTGAACGCAACACCCATGTTTCCAGAGGTGTGTTATTCAAACACCAAAGAATTCCTCTCAGCACATGACTATGATGCTCTTCCAATACTTCTTCTCATGATCAGTGATGCACATATCATCAGCTACCAAGGACCATGCTCAACTGGTTATGGTCAAACAACTGACAAGCAAATCTCTGGTATTGAGAAGAATATTTGCTGTAGCCCATCTTTTATACCAAGACAAACCAATGTACATGATAACACTTCCAATCAGTCAAGATCAAAAGCCATAAGAACCACTACCCAGTACTGCATTAAGGCATTATTATTATTATTATTACATTTTTCAGACTGATTGTATGTTGATGTCTTTTGATCAGGAGTGGGTCATAATGACCATGACTCCTGTCAACTGTCTCATTCCAGTTAGATTGACATGACTCTTCTCAAAATCCTGGCAGTTCCATGTAGAGGGTGGGGATGGGGTGGAGAAACCACAGAAAGGAGAAACAAGTTTACAGCACAAAAGAAATCACTTTAAACGTGCTTAAATAATATTCAACATAGTTTATATTATCAGAAATATAATTTGGAAGTGTTCATGGTGTCATGGTAAGGATCTGATCAAAGGCTTTGCAATTAAAAAACGGTCGGAAAAAAAAAATAAACACTATTTTCCATCTTACTGTTAGTTTTGTTTCATTTTGAAAAATAAAAATTCATTTTACAGTTTATAATTGTTTATATTTTAAATCACATATATATGGGGACACCAAAATCTTTTAAGCCGTTAGGGCCTCAATCTGGCCCTGTCTGAAATCACGTGGTTGGGAAACAAACTATTTAAGTACAGAGTCGTGATGGTGATGGTACACACATACACACACCCACAAAAGATAAGAAGAATGGTTTCGGGGTAGAAGATACTTACCACCCAACGTTTTGTCCATCCATTGGTCTTCTCTTCCAAGAAGTTGAGGTAACCTTTCCTCGATACTATGGGGCTGACCCTCACTTCCTCAATGTCTGGAATGAATAACTGTTGGTCAGTCTCTGGCTTGTTAGTCTTCAATGGCAAAGAGAACTTACGTTCAGAATTCTCGGCCATTGACGATAAGCTTTCGCAAGATTTCGACTGGGTTTTTGTCTCAGTAGATGTAGGCCTGTAAGAAGGGAAAAACAGAAACAAGATTATTAACATTATTGTTGTTGTCATTATCATCAACTTTGTTGTTGTTGTTGTTGTAAATAATTTATGAAGATTGGTGCAACTCTTTGCAAAGGTGAATCCACAATTAGAAGAGTGTGATATATAGTAGTAATGGCTCATACATGAATCCAGCTGTGTGTGTGTGTGGTGTGTGTGTGTGTGTGTGGTGTGTGTGTGTGTGAGAGAGAGAGAGAGAGAGAGCATGCACACGTGTACATGTATATACATGTGTGTATGTGTGTGTATATATATATATGATAGATCGCTATGATAGATCATTAACCACTACACACATTTTTTTCTCTCCTTGTTTTTTCTGTGTCCCTTTCTGTAGAAGAGCGTAGGCCCGAAACATAAAAGACTTTTTCTATTCCTGAGCGTTATACTAATACAGCTGTTTGTTTGGTACACCACCTGTCTTCATCTTTTGTTGTTTTTTTTCGTAAACTCTCCCTATATATATATATATATATATATATATATAGTAGGCGCGGGCATGGCTGTGTGGTTAGGGAGCTTGCTTCCTAGCTACATGGTTTCGGGTTCAGTCCCACTGCGTGACACTTTGGGTAGGTGTCTTCCACTATAGTCCCGAGCCGACCGGAGCTTTGTAATTGAATTCGGCAGGCGGAAGTTACTGCCGTGTGTGTATGTGTGCGTATAGCTGCTCAATGCCTCTCCAAAAGAGAGAGAGGGGATATATGTGTGTGTGTGTGTGTGTGTGTGTGTGTGTTGTGTGTGTGTGTGTGTGTGATTGTATGCATTTCGGTTGTGTGTTTGTGTGTGTGTGTAGATTTGCATGATGCATGTGTATATGTAATATTCAACATATGTCATATTTCATACTGCCTACAACAAAAATTTGATTCATGCATCAATACATACGAATACTGAGGTGAGTGATACAGAAAAGAATGGAGGAGAGAGTAAGAGAGGAGGACAGAGAGAGGGAGAGAGAGAGATTAAAACAGAGAGAGAGGTGAGGGAGAAGAAGAGACACACATGCAGAGATAGAAACAAGCAAGACAATGTGAGACAGAGAGAGGGAGAGAGAGAGAGAGATTAAAACAGAGAGAGAGGTGAGGGAGAAGAAGAGACACACATGCAGAGATAGAAACAAGCAAGACAATGTGAGGGAGAGATTAAAACAGAGAAGGAGGGAGAGAGAGGGGGAGAGAGAAGTAATATGAGAGAGAGAAAGAGAGAAGGAAAGAAAACTTAAGACAGAGAAAGTGGAGAGAGATGGACAAGGGGGAGAGAGAGATGCAGAGAGAGAGAAGCAGAGATAGAATCAGGCAAGATAATGAGAGAGAGAGAGAAAGAGAGAGAGAAGTAGAAAGAGAGAGAGAGAAGTAGAAAGAGAGAGAGAGAAGTAGAAAGAGAGAGAGAGAAGTAGAAAGAGAGAGAGAAGTAGAGAGAGAGAGAGAGAAAAAGAAAGAGAGAGAGAAGTAGAGAGAGAGAGAGCGGTTAAAACTAAAAGCAAGAGGGAGAAACAGAAAGGTTAAGACTGAGAGAGAGAGAGAGGGAGAGGAAGAAAGAAAGGTTAAGACTGAGAGAGAGAGAATGGGTGAACTGTGTAAAACTACTGACCATTTGTGAGCATTAGCAGCTTGTCCTTCTGAATGCATTGACACACTACTCAGTGAGGAAGGTGAAGAGAGAAAGAAAGAGACATACAGTGAATTAAGTAATCAACAGGTGGAGGCTAAGAAGGAACAGGTGGTGGGGTGGGGGTGGGGGAGTTGAAGGTGGTGGGTATGGTGACAGGTTGCCTATCTTCTTTTCATTTCTTGTTTTATATATATATATATAAAAGAGGTGCAGGTGTGGTTAAGATGTTCACTTTGCGGCACACATGGTTTGGGGTTCAGTCCCACAGCAAGGCACCTTGGGCAAGTGTTTTTTTACTAGAACTGCTTTGTGAGCGAATTTAGTCAATGGAAACCATATGAAGGCCCATCCTATAGTGTGTGTGTGTGTGTATGTGTGTGTGTGTGTGTGTGTGTGTGTGTGTGTGTATATATATCACGTGACCGACCAGACCATCAAATGTTGTTACACATCGCTGGTCACAATGCGTTCGCATTGTTTTAGCCTTCGAATGACGCCACCCCGCTGGCTAAGCGAGCAGGCCAATATATATATATATATATATATATATATATATATATATATATATATATATATAATATATACACACATACAGAGTCCCTCCTAGCGTGCAGCATTTATGTGTAATAATGCCCTCTATATAATATAAATAAATATATTCAAGTGGAAAAAATTTACAGATTTTTTCTCTTATGAGGTTTTTCACGCTAACTACTTGATAATTTCTCATGAAGGTTTTATCCTATTTTAAAATTATATATAATGTACTGTTCCATGATAGAACAAAAAAAAGTACTGCATCTGGTGAGAGATAAATATTATATAATAGACACAATACATGTTTCGTTTTTCGATTCGGTTTGCAAGATTCTTTATGTGAGTTCGTGTGTTGAAGCATATTCTGTTGTGTCTGGGGAGAGTCATTTTCTTTTTGTGCCTTATAATGTAACACACTCACTGGTAAATTTTCTACTTATTTCTTTTTTATTTTCCTAAAATTTTTGTTGTGTCTTGCAACCTTTTCAAAAGGTTGCAAGAATATTAGGTCACTCATTTGTGAAATAATCATTGTTGTTGTTGTTGTAGTGGTCGTTTTCTCTTTCATTATTTTCCCATTAATTTCTTTGAAGGACAAAACATCCTCTGTAGTATCAATTTCCACTGCAGTTCGAATAAATGCTGATGTTTTGTATCTTATAAAAGTCTTACAGATGACATCAAGTCTGTTAGTAACTAAATATGAAGAACTAATTTATTCTAAGGGAAAAGACACTTGCCCAAGGTGCCATGCAGAGGGATTGAACTTAAAATTATACAGCTGTGCAGTGAACTTTTCAACTAAACATCCATGCATGCATCTATGGTCTACAACCGCTATACTAACACTCCTTGTTTTGCCTATCATGTGTGCACATGCATACACATGCAAATACATGCACATTCACAGAAATTTTCCTCTGGATTTATTCATTAGACACCCACTTATCACATGCACCCACACAATTTCCAGTCAATTTTAGTGTCAGTGACCAGGCTGTACTTGTACAGTAAACTCTCCCTCATCTGGTACTCAAATAACCAGAATGCTCAAACAACCAGCACCCAGGAAAAATGAAAGAATGCATTGTTACTAAGAATCAGGAGTACCTACTACTTTGGCATGGTTTCTATGGCTGGATGTCCCTCCTACTACCAACCACTTTCCAGCATGAGTTGGGTGCTTTTTTCTTGAAGCCACCATGCAGTTTTCAAAATTACAAACCACAAGTGGACAACTTTATGCCAGAAGATGAAGGATAAGAGAAGGGTAAAAATATAGGAGAAGGGGCCAGAGTAGAATATGTTTCTTGTAGAGGTGCTACATGACTATTCAAATTTTAACCCTTTTGTTACCAACCCAGCTGAAACCACCCCTGGCTTTGTAGTACAAATGTCTTGTTTTCATAAGTTTTGAATTAAAATCTTCCACCAAACCTTAGTCACAATTTATGTTCCTAACACTAGCTTAATGATAACAAAGTTATTTTACTTAAATTCTTTGCTATATTTAAAGTAATTGAAAAAAACACAGAGCGTCTCAACAGAAATACAGTAACAAAAGGGTTAAAAGAAAGGGTAGGGGTGATCGGGTGGAGCTGGAAAATGATAAAAAAAAAAAATAATGATGATGAAATGTCAGGGTGAGTCTTCACAGTACGAGGTTGGTAGATATGAGAAAGGCAGAGGGACTTATATGTAAAAATATTTTGTTATGTTTCAAACCCCAGCTTCATATTTACAAATAAATAGAAAACTCCCAAATTTATATATGTATGGTATGTACTCAAATGTATGATGTGTACCAGGGATTATGGCAACAAAATTCTGAAAAAGAAAAATGACATGCACTGTTCCTTCTAAACCATGTTCATGCATGCATATTTTATAAGTAACACAAACAAAAATTTATGTGCACAAGAAATATATATGTGCATAAAAAGTTAGTTACAAAAAAAGAAAATGTAACAATTAATGACAATAGTTATTATATGTTCAGTGTACATATACTTTTGTCACTAGTGTGGTGGGGGAAGAAGGCAATATGAAACTTTTACAGACATTGACCACTAAAATTTAAAGGGACACACTGGTTTTTGCTTAGTATTACAATGTATAGAAAAAGAAATGATTAGCCAGATTTATTATAATTGCTGTGGAAATACTGTATAAAATACACTGTACAAGTTCACATTGTGAACAAAACAAAACAAAAAACAAATGTGGAAGTTTGAACTTTAAAGTGTAAGCTATTAAAGCGCATTGCTACAAATTCAGTACTACAAACAAGTTTTTTGTGAAATACAGTATTTTACTAAATTCCGCTAAATTCTTCATGATTTCCAAAATTAATCAAAATACAGGTAGTATATTTTGTTAGAAAATATATGACCACGAAAGGAGTTAATATAAAACTAAATATATAACAAGCAATAATAAATCTCTGAACGAGGTATAAACGGTAACTGCACGACAATGTGAGGTATACTTGTTCTCCTGGGGCTACAAGCTACAGTAACACCCACCCTTAGTGGTTAGCCATATTGAGATGGCAAGTATACCTCACATTAAATAATTACAAATACTAAGAAATCTGACACCAACCTTAAGATATCTGAAGTGACACTGCTGTCCATGCTACAGTTCTGGTTGCTATTGATCAGGCTGGTGTTGAGGACACTACTGCTAGTGCTTGCCTGCATCACGTTGTCCATGCTCATGGGGGCAGTCTCATCTTCATCTGAGTTACTGCTAACCATACTCTCATTTAATGCTGCAAGAGGCTGCAAAATAACAAGGTAGCAGAGTTCACTTTCTCGAACCTTCGGGGGCCCGCCTTGAGACTTCAAAAAAAAGAGATTGAAAATCCCCGACACAGAAGAACGAAGAAATCAACAGAAAGAATTACCTTGTTCTGAGAGCTGAGGGGTAGACGTCCTTGTAATAGGAGTCGTAGACATTTGGCTGTCAATTCCTTGTTGGCGTCGCCATTAGTGACAAAATCTGGGATAGGTCCACCGGGATTGGAAAATTTCAGTTTCTTATCAGTTCCATCAGTGGAGAGGTCCTTGTCATCATCTCCTTTCAGCTCTTCTTCCTTGGCACGCTGTGACTTGGCTTTTGCATACATGTTGGACGCATCTTTATCAAGTTTGCTCAGCTCTTGGGTTTTGTTTTGTTCACCAAGTTTCTTTCTCAACAGGAGAATGTGCCGTGCCTTCTCTACCTGTTAACAACAACATCAGAACAAAATACAGTTAGAAATTTGGTATTTGGTTTTTGGTAAGACACAACATCCACCACAAAGTCCAGTCTTTGTTGTGTGTCTCAAATATAAATACAGGCAATCATATTCTGACACACAAATGTGCTTGGCAGACATCTTTTGCCAGTCACGGTCCATTCACGACAGACAATAAACTCTTACCATTTCCAGTCGAGTGAGTTTCTCAAGTTCCCATTGGTGTTCTAAGATTAAAGAGTCACCACGGGGCCGCCAGCCGTTAAGGTTCTCCTCCCCACGAACATAGGTGGAAGATGTATCTAGAACACGACGCTGACGTCTTTGTACACCTACAACAGAAAAACATAACAATTGTTACTGGAAAATCGTTTTAACACACACACATAAATATACACACACACATATATATACATGTATGAAAGGGTGCTGAAAAGTTCCTGGCTTTAAGTGTTTTGCGAAAGGCCTGGTTGGAGGCCCAACCTTCCAAGTTCTTTTACAGGGCACAGAAAAACTGAAGGACCGCTGCAATAAGTGTGTGTATCTGAGAGGGGAATATGTTGAATAAAATCATAATTAACTGATCTTACTGTATTTTCTTTTACCCAAAACCAGAAACTTTTCAGGACCCCATTATATGCAAGCTCACACACACACACACACACACACACACATATATATAGCAGGGGTAATCTAAAAACATTAGTAGTTCTAGCCTGTGTCAGTAAATGATAAAGTGGTAAACACAAGCAGTAACTAGAAGTGGAGTACCAGTAATACACTGGGTCAATGTAATCAACTAAGCTCCACCCACTAAAATTGCTGGCCTTGAGCCAAAATTTGCTGTTGTTTATTACAGCTGCATGCTACTTTCTAGTAAACAACCAAGTAAACAACCACGTTCCAGAGACGTGAGTTCATCATTGTATTCCAGGCATGAAGAATGGTGTATGTTACATGAAATTTGTCTTTTTTTCTGTGTTTCTTGTTTTAGAGTTTCATCTGTGTGTGTGTGCAATGTGAGCTGTGTTATCTTGCTGTAGCGGTGGTGATGGTGTTTGTGTTGTGTGTTTGCGTTATTATCACTTAACTTGATTATTGCATCCATGATAATAAAAATTATAGATTTATTATCATTATTATTATTATTATTATTATTATTATCAAGGTGGTAAGCTGGCAGAATGGTTAGCACGCTGGGTGAAATGCTTATTGGTATTTCGTCTGTCTTTACATTCTAAGTTCAGGGTTTACTTTGCCTTTCATCCTTTTGGGGGCTATAAAATAAGTACCAATGCAGCACTCGGGTCAATGTAATCGACTAGCCCCTCCCCCCACCAATGAAATTTTAAGCCTTGTGCTAATAGTAGAAAGGATTATTATTATGACATAAACACAGAGAGAGGAAAGGAGAGAGAGAGAGAAGGAGTGAAAAGGAGACAGACAGACAGAGTGAGCAGAAGAGAGAAATAAGCAATTACTGAGATGACTCTGATTAGACCAGTTTATTTCAGTTACACCTTTAAGAAAAGAATGAAAGTTAGGCATTCTCCAAGAAAGAGAGAGAAAGAGAGGGGGGGTAGGAAGACAATAGACAAGAGAAACAAGAAAGGGATAGGAAAAAGGTTGAAAAGAAAAAGGAAAGCAGGAGTGGGAAGAGAATACAGAAGAAGAGGTGGAAAGCCGATGGAAATGAGGTAAGTGTTGGGGGAACAGGGGCAAAAATGGGGAGAGATGGCCACGAGAAATAGTGAAAGTGGATCGAGAAACGAGAAGGCAGAGGAAGAATTCACCGGAATACAGAGGCAGGAAAGGAGTGGACAAAGAGGGAGAACTAGTGAACACAGGAGAAAAATAAGGGTGAGATGGGGCAATACAGAAATAAAGAGAAAAAATAGGGGAGAAAGAGGAAGATTGTGAGGAAAGGCACAAGCGTGAGAGAGTATGAGACATTTGGCAAAACTGTTACTGTGTTGCTGATTCATGTTGACTAATTTGACATTGGATACTTTGACTTTGGGTCGTTTTGGAAGTAGGAGCATTTTTAGTGACTATTCTTGTTGACAACTAACTTATTATCACAACTATTAATCTGGCTGAGTAGTAAATTTCTTTAACTTCCTGCTTCACTTTATGTATCATCATCATCGTTTAACATTCTATAACAACTTTTCTAAACATTACCTTAATAATGATAAAAATTATCTATTTAATGCTGGCATAGGTTGAATGGTGTGTCAGGATACGATGGGTCCAAAGACAGCATTATGTTCCAGTGTCTGCTTTAGCATGGGTTGGACAGTTCGACCGGGGTCTGGGAAGCCAGGAGGCTGCACCAAGCTCCAGTCTGATCTGGCAGTGTTTCTACAGCGGGATGCCCTTCCTAATGCCAACCACTCCATGAGTGTAGTGGGTGCTTTTTACGTGTCACCGGCACAGGGGCCAGAGGAGGCTGGCAATGTCCACGATCAGTTGGTGCTTTTTATGTGCCACCAGCATGGGTACCACAACTACAATTTCCATTTGATTTTTATTTTGATGTACTTGACTCAATAGGTCTCCTCAAGAACAGCGGGCCACTCTACGATCCAAGGTAAGCACAGCAGGCCATCCTGTGAGCCATGAACTCACTTCATTTGTCGGGTCTTCACAGTCACGGCATATCTCCAGAGGATTCGGTATATGGAAGCTAATGTCTATGTCAATCAGTTACAATTAATATTAAAATCTCTCTCTCTCTCTCTATTTACCTCTCTATCTATCTAGCCATCCTTCCATCATCTATCTAACTATTTGTATATTTATATTTCTTCATATGTATGTTTGCCTCAAGGCTAATGTAGAATTATTATATATATATATATATATATATGTATAATTAAACTAAACAAATTAAAGCTATACAACTAGCAAAATGATAAACTAGCTACTGAATAATCTGTGAGTTTCTGAATCAAAAATATCTTTTTACTCTCCACCTGATATCTCTTCCAATGAATGTAAATTATGATTTTTGTTTTTTGAAACTCAGAAAACTTAATTTTTGGCAAAGGAACATTAAGAAACTATCGATGGTAGGAGATGGAGTAGATAGGGAACCTAATATTGTGTGCTGAGGTACTTACCACGGGCTAGCATTACCCGTTGAAGATCTCCATGCACCGAGAACCTCTTGGGGCGAGAAACTAGCAGAACAAAAATGATTTTTTTTTCTCAGCAAAGAGAGAAAGTTCAGAAAAGTGAGAGGCAGGGAACGGATAGGAGGATGAGCAGGGGAAAGTGTGACAGGGAATGGAATAAACACAGAGAGAGAGAGAGAGGAGAGAGAGAGAGAGAGAGTTGGATTGGTGGAGGGAAGGAGACAAAAATATAAGGAGAAAGGAAAGTGGAAAGTAAGACAGGTAAATATAGAGGAGGGTAAGAAAGAAAAGGTAAAAAGGGGAAAGTTAAGATTAAGAAATATGAGACAGAGAGAGGGAGAGAGAGCATGAAAGAGAGAGGCTTATCAAAGTTATGTTCTAAATCAAGGATTTTATTCATTTTGTGTGTGAGCTTTAAACCCTTCAAAGTTGGGGAACTTTAACTCATCTTAATTGCCAAACCTTAATCAATTAGATTTGGTTAGAGTGGGCAAAAGTTAAACTTGCAAAATTTCAAAACAAACTCTTCTTTCATGAGTGTTGTTGTTATTAACTCAGCCAAAGAAGTGCTGCGCTTTAGAGAAGAGAAATCAAGTTCAATTTCAACTATAGCAATTGATATATCATTTAGATTTGTCTTTATTTTGTAGTCAGAAGGAAAAGCAGTTCTCATGATCCTTTATAGGGCTTCTGAGAAAGAGCGGGAAATTCCCTTCAAACCTGAGATCTGACTTGAATTCTTACAATGGAGTATACTCTGCTAAAGTCACTCAATTGGGCAGGTGGTAGTGTTAACTATGTGACCACCCATACAGGTCACAGCGGGATTTAAATTCAGAATGGAAAGTGCTGGAACAAATACCACAAGGCATTTGGTTCGACATTCTTAGTTCCACCAATCTCTCAATCTGGATTGGTAATTCCTTCTTTTTTTTTTTTTTTTATCAGACCCCGCAAAAAAATTAGAAGAGAAAAATGAGAAAAGGAAAAATATGAAAGGCAAAGTTGATTTTATCAAAATGTGAACTCGGGTCACTAGGTGCCAAAACAAAAGCTGCAAGACATTCCATCCAATGCTCTAATGACTCTGCCAATTCCACCACCCATAACTGATCACTTATCAAGTGAATACCTCAACTGATAAATGGAGGAGCCCTTATTGATAAATGAGGCAAGGGCTGATATTTAATGTAACAATGCTTCGATGGTTGTGATTTGAAACTCAGAAACCTGCTTTCGCTTTTCAATAAAAATATTCTTGCATCAGATGTTGTTACACATCGCTGGTCACAATGCACTTTGCATCATTTTAGTTTCCAAATGAAGCCACCATGCCGCACCACTGGCTAGGTGAGCAGGCCAACATTCACTCTGATCAGAAGGTTACTCCATCGCAAGTTACCCATTTACAACTGAACAGACTGGAGCAATGTGAAATGAGGTGTCTTGCTCAACAACACAAGGTGCTGCTTAGTCCAGAAATCAAACCCACAATCTATCAAGCATGGTTGCAACACCCTAACCACAAGGTCACTAGGCACAGCAATTTGTAATGTAAGTGTAAATTTATCGAATAGTTCTGAACATTTAATATATTTACATTATTTGTAGAAAATATTATGTCATGGTTGGAAAATGATTGATTCTAACAACAAAAATGGAAGTGGTGCTTGTTTTACAAATAATGGTTATACAAAAGTGGAAAAGCTCTCAAAATGTAATACAGCGACCAGCCACAAGAAACACAAAAGAAAAAATAATAAAAAAAACACATGGAGATATATATATATATATATATATATAATTAAGAGAAATAACCTCTATTAAGCAATTCAATAGTGAAAGACATTATCTATATTAAATAGAGAAAATTTAAATATACTATAATAAATATTATTCAAAAAATAATATTTATTATAGCATATTTAAATTTTTTCTAATTAATATAGATAATGCCTTTCACTATTGAATTGCTTAATAGAGGTTATTTCTCTTAATTATATATATATTTATATATATATTGAAATTTGATTTAGAATTGCTAAATTGAATTTTTCCCAGTAAGTTTGGATGGAATTATATTCCCAACTATTATTATTATTATTATTATTATTACATATATATATATATATTAAATTCACTTATGGTAACATTAAGGGATGCAATTAAGGCTCCTATTTCATTATGCCAGCTACTGTCTAATGATACTGACTAGTAAGTTAGTTTTTGGGGGTTGTATCATGGTTACACTGATATAGTAATAACAATAATTCTAGGATGAAGTTTATAAATATCTCATACATTGCTACATGCATTTTCCACAAATCACATGACTTTTACATAGTGATGTAAAAAATATTTATAAATTCCATCCTAGAATTATTATCATATATAGATACACACACACACACACAGATAAAAAATATATATATAAAAACAAGTGAGCAGACAAATGAAAGATAAGGGCACTCAACACATTTAGTAGGAGTTACATGAATCATTTAAAACAGTTTTGTTCAGTTTCTGTGGTACTTCAAGTTTCACAGGCTCCTAATAGAGCTCAACTTGTTCAGGTTTCTGGAATAACCAAATTGGTTATTCTAGAAGCCTGAAGAGTTGGAACTTGGAGTAGTGAAACCTGAAGTAGCACAGAAACCAAATCAAACTGTTCTAAATAATATATATATATGTATATATCATCATCATCATCATCGTTTAACGTCCGTTCTCCATGCTAGCACGGGTTGGACGGTTCGACCAGGGATCTGGGAAGCCAGAAGGCTGCACCAGTTTCCAGTCTTATCTGGCAATGTTTCTACAGCTGGGTGCCCTTTCTAACGCCAACCACTCCGTGAGTGTAGTGGGTGCTTTTTACGTGCCACCCGCACAGATATATATATATTATATATTCACAGACAGCAGACAGATAGATAGAACAAGAGAGAAATTATATCAGAAGAAATGAGACAAGTGATTATTTACCTGGACTTCCAGAATTGTTGCAACGGCGTAAGAACAATTCATAAACACCACCTAGTCTGTTGGTGTCCTTGCGAGAATAACCTCCAGAAAATAGGTTACGCAGGGATCTGAAATAACAAAATCAACAAGAATATAAAATAAGTATTCTGGAATGGAACTTTACCCCAATAATCAGAGTTTGAAATAGGTTTAATTTAATCCTTTAACCCTTTCATTACCAACCTGGCTGAAACCGGTTCTGGCTCTGTAGTGCAAATGTCTTGTTTTCATACGTTTTGAATTAAAATCTTCCACCAAACCTTAGTCACAATTTATGTTCCCAACACTAGGTGAATGAAAACTAAGTTATTTTACTAAATTCTTTGTTATATTTGAATTAAATTGAAAGAAACACAGAACATCTCAAAATAAATATAGTAACGAAAGGGTTAAGGATATTCAAGTTTCAAGATTTTACTGGGTTGAACTTCAGGTATGACCATGTGGCCATCTTTTCCAGTGGGCTTTAACCCTTTTGTTACCAACCCGGCTGAAACCGGCTCTGGCTCTTTAGTATAAATGTCTTGTTTTCATATGTTTTGAATTAAAATCTTCCACCAAACCTTAGTCACAATTTATGTTCCCAACACTAGGTGAATGAAAACTAAGTTATTTTACTAAATTCTTTGTTATATTTGAATTAAATTGAAAGAAACACAGAGCATCTCAAAATAAATACAGTAACGAAAGGGTTAATCCTTGTCTCAGTATATAAACTATTGAAATTCAACATCAAGTTCAAGATTGAAGTTTTGTCTCTGTAGGACTCGTTTTAAGGATGTAATTGAATCAATTTAGTTTGCACATTTGCCCCAGGAACTGCACACTGGGATTTAACCTGAAACTATGTGGTGTTGCAAAAGGAAGTAGTTAACTATACAATCATGCCTGCATCCACATAATCATCATCATCATTCTCTTTTTTATATCCCTGTTTCCATGCATGCATGGATTGCATTTTTTTCCTTCTTTTTTTGGCATTTCAAAACAATATGATGGAAGAATTTGCAAGCAAGCGGTATCAACCATGGCAAGCAAACTATATGCCATTGTATTACCAGTTAAGAAGGTTGCAGGCAGTCTAACAAATCTTTCTTTATACATGTTTACCAATGGGCAAATTTAAGTTCCACATTGCAGGTTAGAAAAAGACATTTCTTGATTACTGTGTAGTCACACCATGGCAAGCTATATCTACTCTCCATTGTACTTCCCATATTTGATGGTACATAAGATTTTTTTCCAAAAAAATAATGATTAAATGAAAAACTACCCCGAGTCCTATATGCGGAGTTAGGACTTCTATGTGCTTTACTGCACTAAAACCTTGTGTCTAATGCACTGGCACTGTGTCTAATGTGCCAGTGCACCATGCATGCCATAATTGCAGTATTTGAAGTTACATGGAGTGATCTATTGAGAATTTTGTATCCGGGTCATAACATCATATAGCATCAACAATGAGAGAATAAGAACTAGACTCACCAACCCTTTGCATGTTAAACCAAAACAAGTGTCTTTCAGATAAGCCAGCAGTACCCTAGAAACTCTCACACATAAGCCTAGTAAGCCTGTAGTACCTTAACAATTCTCTCAGGTAAGCCAGCAGTAGCCTAACAGTCTTGAAGTAAGCCAGTAGTACCCAAACAATTTGTCTATTTTAAGGACCTTTAAATCTTATCTTACTAAAAAAACTGACGACCACTCTAGTGTGACATCATGACAAAATGTTCTGTTGTACTCTGTAAAAATATCCAGTAGTAGAAACCAAGCCAAAATAAAATGTATGAGTTCCAGTCTAGGGGTGTAATGGCTCCCAATAAGAATTGATTCAGACCCTGATCCTGTCCAACCCATTCCAGTTTGGAAAACAGATGCAGAAACCATTATCATCATCATTATTATTATTGAGTGAGAGAGTAGTGTATGCCATCAAAGTGACATTGGGGTAAAATATACGAAGCCCAGTATACCCATCATGACTACCCGTCTGATAAGGGTACACCAGGCACATGCATCACAACCATATGGGCGTGACATGGTGATCTCATATTCAGATAAACAGCACATGACCTTGCAGGTGGGGCCCAGTTAGAATTTTCTTCTGGTCGAGTAACCCATCGTGCTCAAAAGGTCCCTGAACAAGGATTGTTTAAGGATGTTGAACAAAACACCCATGTTTCCAGAGGTGATTTATTCAAACCCCAAAGAATCCCTCTCAACACATGGCTATGATGCTCCCCTACTACTTCTGCTCGTGATCAGAGATGCACATATCATCAGCCACTAAGGGACATGCTCAACTGGTTAAGGTCAAACAACTGACAAGCAAATCTGTGGTATTGAGCAGAATATTTGCTGTAGCCCATCTTTTATACCAAGACAAAACAATGTACATGATTATTATTATTATTGGCTGTATCTGTAAATACTACAATCTGGAAGTGAGCTAACTGAAGAAGGCACAGCAACAAAGCTAAGGCTAATTTTATTTGCTTGTAATAGCTGAAGCGGATGCTAAAGGAAAGATAATTTAATGGTATTTTAAATTGCCTTAAATGGAGTATATATTTGCTTGTTCATCACATCATCATCATATTGTTCTGATCAAACCAAGGAAATTATGCTTCCATTGATTTTTCAGTTGCAAATACTATCTGATGACAGCAATTCCTAATGGTAGTGCTCTCTCTCTCTCTCTGTTGACTGGAGGCATCAGGATTTGAACTCAGAATGTTCAGAGCTACAATACATAGCACAAACTAACTAGTTAACAACATTAAAAATTTCGCTAATCCTGAACTGGCAATTTTCATTTAAACCCTAAAGGATAAAAAGCATAGTTGACCCCTGGTAAGATTTAAAATCAGAGCGCAAAGAGCTGGAAAAAAATATGGCAAAGCATTTTGTTTGAGGCCCTAATGACTTTGCTAATTCAATAGTGTTAATGAAATTAGATAAATGGAAACTGTATGGAAGCCTGTCAAATAGGTCAGGCTCAGCCTTATCCACATTAGTGTCATGCCGTTTTTCTGCTCAGAGATTACATCAAGGGTATAAGTGTCAGTGGAATACTCAGTCACTTATGCTATATAATACAATATATAAGTTCCACTAACCAAAGAATCGGAACAGTTTATGAAAACATCATCCTGATCAGAATTGCATACATACATGCTTGTTCATGATTTGGCCATAAAAAAAATTAAGTCAAGCATTATAGAAACAATACTTACAGATTGAAACATCCAATACTGAAAATACAAGACATGAAACTTATTGTCATCATCATCACCATCATCATCATCATTATCATCATCATCATTACCATGACGTTAAATGAAATCAATTTTTGGTTTTTCCTCATGTTGATTGTTGACCTCACTTGGTGCCAGTGCCATGTAAAAAGCTATAAAATGGCTGGTGTCAAGAAGGGCATCCAAGCTTGGAAAACATGTCAAACCAGACATATGGGGGCTTGGCACAGTCTTCTGGTTTACTGGTGCCTGCTGATCCATCCAACACATGCCAGCATGGAAAACGAATATTAAGTGATGACGATGATGATGATGATGATAAGATATAAAGATCCCCAAGCACGGACGTGGCTGTATGGTAAGAAGCTTGCTTCCCAACCACTTGCTTTTGGGTTCAGTCCCACTGCAAGGCACCTTGGGCAAGTGTCTTCTACTATGGCCTTTGGCTGACCAAAGCCTTGTGAGTGGATTTGGTAGACAGAAACTGAAAGAAGCCAGTTGTATATATATATATATATATATATATATACGTGTGTATGTGTGTGTGTTTGTCATCCTCAAAGTGATGCCCTCAAAGTGCTGGCTGGATGTTAAAACACCTGAAAGTCATAGACAGGTGAGACAACTCACCCTAAATCCCATTCCAGAGTGATGGACATCAATGTTTTGCCCATTTTCGTAGCCTATCAACATCATGTAACTGAATCAAGTTGGAGGTGAACTGAATCACCAGTCCAAGACTACAGAAAAATAGTGTGGGAGAGAGTGATAGAGAGACAGAGAGAGAAATAATGTGTAAATGTAGTTACAATGTAGAAATGAGACACAAAAAGGCGGGATGGTAAATAAGATGAGCACACATTACCTTGGAGCAGTTAGTTTTCCGTCACGGGCATGGATAAGCAGACACAAGTCTTTCGTGATGTAGGCAGGCTGGGCACAATTATCAACCTGAAGAAATAATTAGAGGAATATCAGTAACTTCACTCACAAGAACTAAAACAACAAAAACATTAGAAGAATTCAAAAAGAAAGAAAAAAACCAATGTTGAGCTTTAAAAAAAAAACCCTCGAAAGTAAAATTTTTCACAAACAAATTTATGAAAAAAGACACTCCACCTGTGACTATCCCTATTTGTATGTGTGTATATATGCTATATATTTGTATATACAAATATATAGTATATATACACACATACAAATATACACCATATATGTATATATACATGTATACTGAATATACATACATATATACACATATATACCCACATAAATACACATGTATACTCACATAAATACACATGTATACCCGCATAAATACACATTTATACCATATATATATATATATATATATATATTATATATATATATATATATAGAGAGAGAGAGAGAGAGAGAGAGAGAGAGAGAGAGAGAGAGAGAGAGAGAGAGATGCATATAAACACATATATACTAACCTCCAAATATGCAGATAATGTCATGAAGACTTTCTCTCCATAGGGAGTCACTCGGTTCAAAAGTGGAGAGTTGTGAAGGGAACTGTCCCAGGCAGCTTCAAACCGGAAAAATATCCTAAAAGACAGAAAAGAAAAAAAAGACAACATATGAATGATTATGAAGAAAAATGAGAGAGAAGGGTAACCTAAATGCTACATGAAGATTAATACTAAATATCACGTGAAAATTGTTTCACATGGAGATAGTGCATTTATGCCACATGAGAACATTGTGCATTTATGCAAAGAGGACTATACTAAATACACTGTCAAAATGCTACCACATGAGGCAGATGTTAAATGACAAAAAGAAAATACTAAATGCCACATGAGGTCAATGTAATGTGGTGCATTATGTCCAGTTCTAAGCTATTTCTGCTAACTTCCCAACTTTAACCATTCAGCATTTAAACCAGCCATATCTGGCCCTGATAGTCGACATGTTTTATGTTCAAACTGACTGAATATCATAAAATATCCTTAAAAAAATATACTATTACATGATTGAAATCTAGAAGCAGGAAGATAATGCATGGCTAATTCAAAACAATGTGGATAATTAAGCATTATGCTTTACAGAATAATAATCATCATCATCATCGTTTAGCGTCCGCTTTCCATGCTAGCATGGGTTGGATGGTTCAACTGGGGTCTGGGAAGCCAGAAGGCTGCACCAGGGTCCTGTCTGATCTGGCAATGTTTCTACGGCTGGATGCCCTTCCTAACACCAACCACTCCGTGAGTGTAGTGGGTGCTTTTAGGTGCCAGACGAGGCTGGCAAACGGCCACGATCGGATGGTGCTTTTTACGTGCCACCGGCACGGGGGCCAGGCAAGGCTGGCAAACGGCCACAATCGGATGATGCTAAATGGTTAATGCTGACAGATGGGAAACAGGAGGGAAGGGAAAGAAAACAAACTGTATGCTGTAGATATGTTATTGTGTAGTGAAATGTAAAAAAAAAAAAAGGTAAACAATTAGATGCAATGATTGATTCTGATCAAGAAAACCAAGGGATGCAACTCTGAAATTGAAATTTATTAAACATCTGACGTTCAGATAACTCTGTCAAATGTAATGCAAATTTATCCACGTTGTTTTGAATTAATCAGGTATTATCGTGTAGCTTTGAGAATTTTGATGGCATGATTGTATATTTTTAGAATGATGTTTTAGGGTAGGCTCGAGAGGCTGAATCTGGGCAGTTTGAACATATAACAAGCAGAACAGTAAAGTCTGATCTTTGGTATATGTGGTGACAACTATGGGTATGTTTCAGTCTGATTAGACCTCCTCAGAGAAGCTTAGTCTTAACATTATCAACCAGATCCTGGATGACCGAGAGAAATGAAGACTTTTGTTTTTATATGTAATGATATAAGCTTTCAAACATTAAACTTACCTATCATCATTGGGTTGCTGTACATAGTGAGCAGGGAAGAGACTCAGAGACAGAACAGTATTCTCGCTGTCCACATCTCGATAATCCAGAGTATTTCTGATACGACCTGCAATGACAAAAGTTACCATTTATTAGCACCATATTTGGCTTAAACACACAGACACATACACACACACACAAAGACCACCACTCCACTCATAAACACACATACGTGCAAATACATATTTATATGCATACATAAATATACATATGCATTACAACATACACATATCTTGTTTAAAGCACACTCATTTACACACATAAATACCTATTTCTTTATTACCCACAAGGGGCTAAACACAGAGGGGACAAACAAGGATAGACATAGGTATTAAGTCGATTACACCGACCACAGTGCGTAACTGGTACTTAATTTATCGACCCCAAAAGGATGAAAGGGAATTTGAACTCAGAACATAACGGCAGACGAAATACCGCTAGGCAGTTCGCACAGCGTGCTAACGTGTCTGCCAGCTCACCGCCTTCTTAATACACATTCTTAACACACATGCATATACACATTGTAAACATACACACACATGCACATTGTAACACACACACACACTATAACCCCATACACACATACAACTTCTACACATCACATTTAAAACACCCAGATGCACTCAATATTCACATCTACTAAATACTGTTTCCAAAAGGAAGAACACAGCGCTTACCAACTACAAGTTCCTTGATATCCCTCCATATCAAGTCTGGTCCTTTCTCGTGAACAATGGTTATGGTGATACGTCTTTGTATACCCTGGTGGAGAAGGTAGGTGCCGGCACAGGGTAAGTCGTCAGAATGGTCTACAACTGTGGGTACGTACCTAATGATAAAAACAGCCAAATATAAGATAGATGATGATGACGATGGTGATGATGATGATGGTGATGATCATCACACATACACACAAATCTTTTATCTTTTATTTGTTTCAGTCATTAAGACTGTGGCCATGCTGGGACACTGCCTCAAAGAATTTTTAGACAAATGTATTGATTACAGTATTTATTTTTTCCTTAAAGCCTGGTGCTTATTCTGTCGGTCTCCTTAGCTGAACCGCTAAGTTACAGTGACACAAACACACCAACACCAGTTGTCAAGTGGTAGTGAGGGGACAAACATAGACACAAAAAACACATGCACGTGTGTGTGTGTGTGTGTGTGTGTGAGAGAGAGAGAGAGAGAGAGACAAGCTTCTTTCAATTTCCATCTATCAAACCCACTTACAAGCTTTTGGTCAACCTGGGGCTATAATAGAAGGCACTTGCCCAAGGGGTCACACAGTGGAGCTGAACATGGAACCATGTGGTCAGGAAGCTAAGTTTCCTACCATAAAACCATGCTTGTGCCTCTCTCTACACATTTTCAAACATTCTGTCTGCTTTCCAATAATTTGATATTGTTATTATCATCTACTAGTTACTACATTAAAAAAATAGTCATGTGACTATGGCTAAAAACATAAATCAGGGTCAAGAGGTCATGATGAAATTAATGTCATGAGTGTAACAACATGAAATTAATTTATTAAAACTGATGTGGTGATGGTTCCACATAGCACTGAGGATGGTGCCACATAGAAAGCACTGATGATGGTGCCATGTAAAAAGTATTGGAATGGTGCCGTGTAAAAAGCACCAGGGATGTGTGCTGCATAATAAGTACTGGGAATGGTGCCATTTAAAAACCACTAGTAATGGTTCCACATAAAAAGCACTGGGGATGGTGCCACAGAAAGCACTGATGATGGTGCCATGTAAAAAGTATTGGAATGGTGCCACATAAAAGGCACTGGTGATGGTGCTATGTAAAAAGCAACCAGTGTATTCTGTAAAGTGGTTGACATTAGGAAGAGGTTCCGGCTGTAGAAACAATGCCAAAACACACTATGGAACTTGATGTGACCTTGGCCTTGCCAGCGCCTGTCAAGCTATCCAAACCATGCCATCACAGAAGACAGATGTAAAATGATGTTTACAAATAATGGTGTCAATTTGAAAACATATGAGTTTGGAAATAACAGCAGAGTAAAGGTTTTTTTTTTTGCAATGTATTATGTTTTAAAACATTCTTATTCAGTGATTTAAGGAAGATGGACTCTTTACATAAAAAGGGTTTTAAAAATATCATTTCCTTGAAATACGTAGGTTTCACACAGACATAAAATTTTAGGCCTTAAAACTGTTTACTTACTCTCCATTGGGTGCAAGTTCGCAGATTTCAAACCAAACCAAAAGGTCGTATTTTGCATGAACTGGAGAAGTACTGTGAAAGAAAGAGAAAAGAAAAGAATAACAATTCGTTTTATTAACAAAAACAGATTAGAATTTTATTAAAACAAAAAAAATTAAATAATGATGGTTTCGTAGGTAGGTATGAAACCGAAAACAAAAATATTGGTCTCAAATTTTGGCACAAGGCCAGCAAGTTTTTGAGAGGAGGCTAATTGATTGATTACATCAACCCCAGTGCTCAACAGATGCTTATTTTATAGACCCCAGAAGGATGAAATGCAAAGTCGACCTTGGCAGAAGTTGAACTCAGAACATTAAAAACAGACAAAATACTACTAAGCATTTTATCCACCTTGCTAATGATTCTGCCAGCTTACCACTTCGAAAGCAAGAATATTACACAGAAACAAAAAGAAGAAGAAGAAGAAGCAGCAGCAGTAACAGTAGCAATAGTAGTAGTAGAATGACCATAATTTGAGAGTAATAAGAGTAAGTTGGAGGAGGGTGTTAACCTCTGACCTGCTGCACTCTGTTACAGAATGTAAAAATAATATCAGCAACAAGAATATTCCTAACTGAAGGCAGAAGAATTCAGATTCATGGGAGAGAGTGGAGATATGGTAGAGTGGAGGGAGGGAGGAAGAGGAGAAAGAGAGAGGGAGGCAGAAAAAGAGAGAGCGAGAAAAGGAAGAAGAGAGAAAGAGAGAGATGTTAAACCCTTTAGCATTTAAACCAGCCATATTGAGCACCCAGATATTCTGCCTATTTTATGTTTCCAAACTGGCCAGATCTGACACCTTACACTTACCCTACAATGTCATTCTAAAAATAAACAATCACATCATCAAAGTATCGCAACCACAAGATTAAGACAAAATCTGTGATTAAGACAAAACTAAGTGAATAATTAAGCATTACATCTGTAAAATGTAATGCTTATTTTTCGTTTTTGGATTTGGTTTGCAAGATTCTTTATGTGAGTTCGTGTGTTGAAGCATATTCTGTTGTGTCTGGGGAGAGTCATTTTCTTTTTGTGCTTTATAATGTAACACACCCACCGGTGAAATTTCCACTTATTTCTTATTTTTATTTTCCTAAAATTTTCGTTGTGTCTTGCAACCTTTTCAATAGTCTTGACTCTGTCCGGAAAGAGTCAAGACTATTGAAAAGGTTGAATGGACAGAGTCAAGACTCTTGAAAAGGTTGCAAGACGCAACGAAAATTTTAGGAAAATGAAAATAAGAAATAAGTGGAAACAGTATGGCTGTTGCTGATGTTATTGCTGTCATTTAACCCTTAACTGATGAGAAATTTTAAGAATTTCATAAGTAATCAACAACAACAGCAAAAATAGATATATGTATTCTGTGCATCTTTTTCCTTGCAATTCCTTAATTTCAAATTCAAACTTCTAATCCTACCAAATGTTATGAAGAAATGATTATCTCCCTTGTATTAACTGCCTGCTCTGAACTCTGAGTAGTCCTACAATCAAAAGCATTCTAGCTATTATCATCCTCTCTTTCTAGAAAATATCTAAGACAATGTTATGTATTAATTGCTGTATGTACACACACACATAAATACATACATGCATGCATTCATAGATACTTGTATGTACGTACATACATATGTACTGGTTGCCAAGAATGTCTGTTATATGTAAGTGGTCTGT
>NC_043021.1:7481304-7498804 GCF_006345805.1 Octopus sinensis
ATATTTGGAAGGACCCATTTTAAACTCTGTTGGACTTTTGGACTTTACTCATAGGATATTGGAATATTGCATGTATACCATTATGCCTGTAAAATGGATTTACAACTTCAATATCCATACATATCTTGCATCTATTTTCTTTCTTCCACCTCACTCTCTATTTTGTATCTCAGCCAAACTAACTATGACTTAACCATCCTCTCACACCGTCTCTGATGAAGGGATATAATTAATAAATTTCCTAGAAACAGCTGTTAAGACCTTCTTTCTATAAATGTTCTAATATCTACACAGCCTTGGTTTTTTATCGTATTATGCAAAAAATTCTTATATATGAGTTATATATACATACATATGTTTATATAAGTGTGTGTGTGTGTGTGTGTGTTAATATGCCTCTACATATCTGTATATAGCAAATCTGTGCCTATACAAATATGCATATCCAGAAGATATATATATATATGAGTTATATATACATAAATGTTTATATATGTGTGTGTGTTTGTGTGTGCGTGTATGTGTGTGTTAATATGCTTCTAAATATCTGTATATAGCAAGTATGTGTCTATATATACCTGCATATCACAAAATGTATAAACATACGTGTGTGTGTGAATGTGCATATACATATCTGCATGTGTATACATATGTATATAAAAGCATATGCACATGTATTTACATGTAAGTCTATGCATGTATGCATGTAATAATGCATCCTCCAAGCATGCATTATAAAAGAAAGTAACAACAACTGCAAAATCCTAATAAATAATAAGAAGAACAACTGGGAGTTGTTAACATGCTTGACAAAAAAGAAAAGTGATAGAAAGAGAAAGAGAGAGAGAGAAGGTGATTGCAGTGTGAGAGAGGGAGGGAGAGAGATAGAGAGAAAGAAAAGGAAATAAAACAACACAGAAATTGGGGAATACTGCACCTGGGATCTAGTGTCCAGCCAGAGGGGACAGCCAGGGGACTACTGGGGAAAACAGAAAAATAGCCAATGGAGACAAAGTTGAAAGAAATAAATGCAGACCAGACACTCATATATATATATATATATGTATATATATATATATATATATATATACACACACACACACACACATTCATGCATATATATATATGTGTGTATATATATACACATGCATATATGTGTATGTATGTATAGACACACATATTCATCATCATTGTTTAATATCCACACTCCATGCTGGCATATATATATATATATATATATATATATATATATACACACACACATATATATATACATATATATATATTATATATATATATATGCATATAAGTGTATGTGCATATTTATACACACACTAGCATACACACAACTACGTATACATATATAGTACATATACAAACACACATACACACACATATATATATATATGTATATATAAAATTAATCGAAGGATACTGTATGTCTACCTGCTGGAAATAACAGTCAAAGCTCAGCAGGTAGACATACTTGGTATGTCCTTTGATTAATTTTAATCCTTCAGCTATTCAATGCTTTTTTGGGGACCTGCAATTGCCTATGTTATTGATTCTGTTATTATCATTTTAATTGTTACACTAGATAATAATAGAGTCAATATCTTCGCAAATACTTACTCCCGAATTTTTTGCTCCATATAGGAATATATATATACCCATACACACATATATTCATGTACATGTACTTAAATAATAAGATTATGTGCATGTATAAAAACACACAACTGATCAGTCGGGAAAGCAAGCATCTTTTGATGGAAGTAATTAGTGACAAAGGTACAGATTACAACAAGCAACGGTAGGGTTAAGATTTACAGGAAATAAACCAAATCTGTTTTCAATCTTCCATTCATATTTCTTTTAGTCATTCATTTTAATGATTCCAATATTCATAACCTTTACTTCCAAACATCAAAGAATCTTTTACATATATATATATATATATATACACACACACGTACATACATACACATATATATATATAGCTATACCACAACCCTGTGATGTAGGTTCAGTAGATGAGGGCTAAGTTTAAGCTGAATAGCAGCCATAAAGACAACCATGTGACTAATTCGAGCCTGCCGAATCCTCGGAGTATCACTTCATTTTCAAGTAATATTCTTTTTGTCTTTGTTTTAGTCATTTGACTGCAGCCATGCTGGAGCACTGCCTTTAAGTCAAAGAAATTTTATATCTTCAAGCTTAGTACTTATTTTATCAGTTTCTTTTGCCAAAATGCTAAGTTACAGGGATGTAAACACACCAACACCAGTTGCCAAGTGATGATGGGGAGGGGGACAAGCACAGATAAAAAGTCACACACACATAGATATATGCATGTGTATATATATACGATGGGCTTCTTTCAGTCTCTATCTACCAAATCCACTCACAAGATTTTGGTTGGCTTGAGGCTTATAGTAGAAGACACTTGCCCAAGGTGCCACACAGTGGGACTGAACCCAGAACCATGTGGCTCAGAAGTAAGCTTCTTACCACACTGACATGCCTGCACTTCTATGTTTTCGTTATTGTTGTTGTTTGGAAGTATGTAATTCCTGGCAAAACAGACCTGAGCTCAAAAACCTTTCTAGTCCTTATTCTACCCTGTCTTTATCAAACATTTTATATCTATCACTATAAATTTTTTGTTTTTGATAAGATGATACTATTTGACTTTAGGAGATTTGGCTGCTATTTCCAGAAAGTCAGGTGACCACCTTTTCTGTTATCTTTTACTTGTTTCATGCAGGGGCACTGCCTTGAAGAATTGTTTTAGTCGAATAAATCAACCCCAGAACTTATTTTCTGTTAAGCTGAGTACTTATTCTTTTAATATTTTGAAAACATTCTGTTGAGGAATATGAGGTGTTGTTCATATTCTCAGAGAAGGATCTCCCAAATTAAATAAATGTAAGGAATGAAATGCATGAGACTAGTGAGCTAATCAATAAATGCTGAACAACTGCAAAATCAGAATTCTCTGGAATTACACGGGGACATTGTGAAGAGTGTGATCAACTAATATGAGTTAGTGACCTATTCCGTAAATTAAAAAAAAAAAGAAAACAGAATGTAATGGAAAGTGGTATAACATAGAAAGATAAAGCTTTAAAGCTTAGAGATAAATATCAACATGGCTTGATATGGGGATTATATCAATCAATCATTTCATATTGTAGGTATGAAACTCTGAGCTTTTTATTGAATTTGTTTGTCAGAATATTAAAACTCATGTAAATACAATAACCATAATGGTTATTAGCACTGCATCCTTCAAAACTTCCTTGCTTTCTGAGATTTGCCAACACTACACCTGATTTTCTCCCCTCCATACACACACAAGCATGTACCTGACTCATGCATTGTTCGCTTTCCAGACATTTGTACGCTACTGTATGTGCTTTATATGCACTGTCTGACAAGTTGTGGTGCACCTGAGCACTGTATACAATAATTTCATTATTATTATATTATTATCAAAAGATTTAAAAAACAAACAAAAAAAAAACAGAAGAAAAAAAATGAGTTTTAAAACAAAAAGAATTGATTTGTTTTTTTTTGTTTTTTTACACACGAGGGAAATATGAAGGGGTCTGTCGTTTAGATGCAATTTCTGAAGTAATGAGTAAATTTCCATCTGGACAGGATGTCACACAATGGGAATTAGTTGTGTCACAACACACAGCTCAGTTGCATCACAAGTGAATCAACAGCATTGCAATATGCAAATCAGTTGCATGCAGGTAGGTAGGTAGGCAGGTAGATACACAAATGAAAAAAAAATTAAATGCATGTAATGTTAGCATGGCTCAGTCCTATACGACTTGAAGTTTTGGAGAGACACAAATCACAAAATCACCATCTACTAATATGATCTCAAGGCAACCAAAACAATTGGTAATTTATGCCTACAAAACTTCAACTGACGTGGGACTATATTAATTTGTTTATAATGAACCCTACCCAATTTCTACAGGTGTTACTTATTCTTTCCTATCTTCCCTACTCATCATCCTTCAATACTTGTTCTTTATTATATTCACCCTCTCACTCATTCCCTATCCAACCTTCTTTCACTCTTCCATACGTCCCTGCAACCCCACCTCATACACCCTGCTTTGTCCCCACTCACCTTGTACTCATCACCACTATTTTTATCTCTTTCCAGTTCCATCCTGATCACTCCTACCCTCTTTTACTTGTTTCAGTCATTTGACTGCGGCCATGTTGGAGCATCACCTTTAGTCGAGCAAATCGACCCCAGGACTTATTCTTTGTAAGCCTAGTACTTATTCTATTGGTCACTTTTACCGAACCGCTAAGTTACGGGGATGTAAACACACCACCATCAGTTGTCAAACGGTGTTGGGGGGACAAACACTAACACACACATATATATATATATATGACAGGCTTCTTTCAGTTTCTGTCAACCAAATCCACTCACAAAGCTTTGGTTGGCTCAAGACTATAGTAGAAGACACTTGCCCAAGGTGCCACGCAGTAAGAATGAACCCAGAACCATGTAGTTGGTAAGCAAGCTACTTACCACACAGCCACTCCTGCAACTATAATGTGAGCAGCCATATAGTCTCCCCACAGCAAGAAACCTGTTCTACGCTGATCCCTTCTCTCATACGTTAATCCCTTATCTCCTAGCATAAAACTACTTTCCTCCCTGTTGTAGCCCCACTCACTTGAATATGATCTTGGTCTTGCAGCTGCAAGACGACCTCACTCGGTTAAGTGGCTGGCATAATAAAACAGCATCAAGCCATAGGGACCATACCAAAGCATGGTACAGGAGCAAGATGCTGTCTTTGGACCACTGACATTCTGTCACACTATCCATCTCATGCTAGCATGAAGCAGACATTAAATGATGACATGTGTGCGTGTGAGACTGTCAATCATGCAAAAAATAAAACTAGGAGCTATATAGTTCCTCCTCATTAGATTTTGCAGCCTTGTGTATTTTTATGGAGATGAAATTCTTATTCAGCAACCAGCCTGATTCCTTCTGGAGAGGGGCATTACCACCACCACAACAACAGCAACAGAGGGAGTCAACTGACCACACATTACTGCTTACAACAAAAGCAAAAACCTCCACCAGCTTCAGTAGCAAAGATTGAAGAGAAGCTAATATTTAAAAGTTGTTATTTCAAGGATGAGTGACCATGCAGAACAGCAATTCACAATTTTTTCCCCAGCAAGGATCTCTTTTATATGAATGAATTTTCCCAAAGGACCCAGTCTTTTGATAGGTTTGTCTATTCAACAGCCTCGTTTTATTGATTAACAGTAAACGCAGTTTCCTAGTTTCGTGCCTCAACTGAAAGCTATACGTACATTATATATATATATTCTTTTACTTTTTACTTGTTTCAGTCATTTGACTGCAGCCATGCTGGAGCACAGCCCTTAGTCGAAGAAATCAACCCTAGGATTTATTCTTTGTAAGCCTAGTACTTATTCTATCAGTCTCTTTTTGCCAAACCACTAAGTTACGGGGACGTAAACACACCAACATCAGTTGTCAAGTGATGATGGGGGGAGGTCAAACACAGACACACAATCATATACATACATATATATATACGATGGGTTTCTTTCAGTTTCCGTCAACCAAATTCTCTCACAAGGCTTTGGTCAGCCTAAGACTATAGTAGAAGACACTTGCCCAAGGTGCCACATACAGGTAATGTTGATCTGATGGAGGGAGTGGCTTAAGTCTACGCAAACATTTGATCACTCAAAGCAAATCATCTGTGTGGTTGTTCAGTAAGAAATTGTCGAACCTTCATGCATCGTCTAACAAAGGGAGAGTCCATTATATATATATATATATATATATATATATATATATATATATATATATATATATATTACTGGCACTTGTGCTGGTGGTACATGAAAAAACACTCCTGTGCAGGTGGCACATAAAAAGCACCATTTGAGCATGGCCGCTGCCAGTACTGCCTGACTGGCCTTCATGCCAGTGGCACATAAAAGCACCCACTACACTCTCAGAGTGGTTGGTGTTAGGAAGGGCATCCAGCTGTAGAAACTCTGCCAGATCAGATTGGAGCCTGGTGCAGCCTACTGGCTTGCCAGTTCTCAGTCAGACCGTCCAACCCATGCTAGCATGGAAAGCGGATGTTAAACAACGATGATGATGATGATATATAATGTATGTATGTATATCTTCAAGGTGCTGCACAATGGAACTGAACTCAAAAGCACGCGGTTGCAAAGCAAGCTTCTTAACCTCACAGCCATACCTGCAGCTATAATTATTAAATAATTATGACCTTTTAAGAAAGGTGTATTATTATATTATATTATATATATATATATATATATATATATATATGTATTTATGTATATATATAATATATATATATATGTATATATTCACATGTATATGGACATACTTGTTGACATTATTGAGTGACGTAATATAACTAAGGGAGTGAAGTGTGAGTAGTGAGAGAAAGAGGAGGCAGTGAAAATAGAGCGGGGAGGTGAGAGTAAGAGAGAGAGAGAGAGTAAGTGAGAGAGAGAGAGTAAGTGAGAGAGAGAGAGAAAGAAATTAAATGGCAGAGAGCCATGTAATAAAACGCTCGCATCGTTAGATGGGTGGTGGATGTTGTTATTCCTGTCTTCAAGGAGACAAGAGCAAGACATTAGCTAGACAATGAGAGTAGATGTTAATACAACAGAGATGTTAGTAGTGAAGTCAAAGAAACCATTCACCGAGTTGGAGTAGTAGTAGTAGTAGTAGTAGTAAAAAGGATAGTAGTTGATAACTTGAAGTCAACCTTACCAATTGGTTAATGATTTGTTTATCTCCATTACAAGAGAATTAAGTGGTATGTCTACTTCTGAAGTGCTACAGAATTGGTGCAATGGAAAATAAAAACATAACACAACGATAACAACAACAACAATAAATAATAATAAAGAAAGAAAGAAAGAAAGGATGATAAAATAAAAATTCATAAACAGGAGTTCCAAAAAATAAAACAAATAGAAGAAATGATAGAAAAAGAAAAAAAAAACAAAAATTAAAGTGCAATGCTATAAAGAATAAAGAAACATTTAAAACTGAAGAATATTTTCTAAATGCTTATTCTATGTTTATACCATGTAAACTAATTCCAAACAAGACCTTAGCCAATCAAAAAATGCCTTAGTTAGCAGGTAGCTATTGCATCACCATCATTATTATTATTACTATTATTATTATTATTATTATTATTAAGAAGGCGGTGGGCTGGCAGAATCATTTGCATGCCAGGCCAAATGCTTAGCAGCATTTCGTTTTTACCTCCTGAGTTCAAATTCCTCTGAGGTCAACTTTGCTTTTCATGCTCCCAGGGTTGACAAAATAAGTATCAGTTAAGTACTGAGGTCAATGTAATTAATTGACTTACACACTCCCCTCAAATTGCTGGCCTTGTGCCAAAATTTGAAACCATTGTTATTATTATTATTATTATTATTATTATTAAATTGGCAAGGATTGTGAACAGACTGTCTCATTTTTTTGACATCCTTAAATTGTCACCTAAAGCTTGCCAGTCATTGAATACGAAAATAAAATATTCTAACTTGAGAGTTTAACCATTTCAATATGAACCCATCTGAGATTAACTTGGGTTCTGTGATACAAATTTCTCAGTTTAAAGCGATGTTGATTTGAGCCTTGCTCTAAAATTTCATGATAATTTGTTTCCAACCACCAGCTTAATAACAGCAAAGATATTTTCTATAAATTTTTCATTATCTTCAAAATTAGCAGAAACAATGCTACACATGCATGCACTCATGTACACATCATACACACATACATGTATGGGATATGCATGTTTATGGTAGTTCTTTCAACCCCAAACTGCAAAAAATCTCCTTGAAAATCAAGTATTGCCAGTCAAATTCCATTCATAAACTGACTTTCAGGTTTTGTTTAGGCATCTGTATTCACAAGTAGAAGGATCGTCACTGAGCCGAGAGTAAACTTCTCACCTGGTTATTGCTATTTCTAACACACACAGGCACTGATCACAACAGCCATACACCTCTTATCAAACAAGCCATTGAAGAAACCTTTACATGGTTGCTTAACCTGCTAGAAATAACAGCAAAACCTCAGTCAAATCACATCTAGATATCTTAGCAAAGGAAAGGGACACACTGAATGATATATTCCTTGATACTCTTTAAAGCAAAAAAAAAAAAATAATAATAATAAAATAAAACAGAACTGGAATGTCTTTGATACTAAATCTACTCAATTAGGTCTGACCTGGAACTAATCAACAACAATAACGAACTTCTCTGAAAGGACTAATTACCGTTGAGAGATACCTCTGATAAGGAATACACCGAAGATATTCGCTATTATTACACATTAAGTTTAAATAAGAGGAAAGTACAAAATTATTCCGGAACAATTACAAATTGCTTTAAAGATAATACAAATAATATATACAAGATAAATAATATAATGAAATATTTCTTTTATTAATAAATGAGTGTTAATATAACATTTTTTTATTCATTTAACAAATAACTTTTTCATGGAATTGAAACTAAATTTAGATTATATCATATTTATTTATTATATATATATATTTTTTTTTACCTGGGTGGAGTTATGACACCGAATTTTGGTGATGGTACTGGTTTTGATACAGGCAGAGACATGGGAAAACTGCGACGTGGGGGACGTCGGATGTTTGAGTATAATGGGCTTCCAGAACACCTGTAAATAAAGCCATAACGAAAAGATATCATTCTGTTTAATTTAATTTAATTCAATTCAATGTAAAGGACTCAAAATTATGCATGCACACACACACACAAAGTATGCATATATATATATATATATATATATATATATATATATGCCAGTGGCATGTAAAAAGCACTATTCAAGCGTGATTATTGCCAGTGCCACCTGACTGGCTCCTATGCCTGTGGCACATAAAAAACACCATTCGAGCATGGTCAATGCCAGTGCCAACTGACTGGTCCTGTGCTGGTGGCACGTAAAAAGCACCCACTACATTCTTGGAGTGGTAGACATCAGGAAGGGCATCCAGATGTAGAAACCTTGCCAGATCAGATTAGAGCCTGGTGCAGCCTTCTGGCTTGCCAGAACCTCAGTCAAACTGTCAAACCCATGCCAGCATGGAAAGCAGACGTTAAACGACGATGATACACACACACACACACAGACATGTATGTTTATTACACAAAAAGCACCAGCCTAACTGAGTCTCACCAAGCAATTGATCTCAATTGTTTTCATCATGTAAAATGTACTTCTATATATTTTACTGTTCTTACATTATTATATATGCATGAGCGTGGCTGTTGCCAGTACCACCTGACTGGCCCTCGTGCCAGTAGCATGTAAAAGCACCCACTACACTCTTGGAGTGGTTGGCATTAGGAAGGGCATCCAGCTGTAGAAACTTTGCCAGATCAGATTGGAGCTTGGTGTAGTCATCTGGTTCACCAGTCCTCCGTCAAATCATCCAACCCATGCTAGCATGGAAAACGGACGTTAAACGATGATGATGATAATGATGTGAAGGCACATGGCTCAGTAGTTAGGGCCAACACTCTAATATAATTGTGAGGTTGTGAGTTCGATTCCTGGACCAGGTTGTGTGTTGTGTTCTTGAGCAAAATACTTTATTACTTCATGATGCTCCAGCTACTCAGCTGTGGAAATGAGTTGCGACACCACTGGTGTCAAGCTGTTTCAGCCTTTCCCTTGGACAACATCAGTGGCATGGAGAGGGGAGACTGGTATGCATGGGTGACCGCTGGTCTTCCACAAAACAACCTTGCCTGGACTTGAGCAAATGATGCTCTTTTGCCCATGAAAAATTATGCCATGAAGTTGTTATTGTTTCATCTACAGATAACTGATAATCTCTGTGTGTGAGTGTGTGTGTGTGCATAGATTTGGTGGAACAACCAGGAGAAATAGAGAACCCTGCTGTACTCTTTCACCACAAATTTCTCTCACTCTTTCTTCCTGTTTCTGTTGTACTTGTATTTCAAAGTACCAGCCTTGTCACACTGTGTCATGCTGAATCTCCCTGAGAACTACATTAAGGGTACACGTGTCTGTGGAGTGCTCAGCCACTTGCATGTTAATCTCATAAGCAGGCTGTCCCAATGATCAGATCAACTGGAACCCTCGTTGTTGTAACCAACAGAGTGCCACAACGAATATAGAATAGTATAGAATGGTATAAAAATGCACTGGCAGGTGCAACATAACTGAAATATATCATGGCACACAACCCAGTATGCTTCATATTATTTGCTGAGAATGCTGAAGAAATGGGTTGACTATACTACAACTGCCTTGTATAATGATGACAATTGGTTAACTGAAATGAGTGTATGTTTTATAAAGCTTAAGATACCAATTATGTTTTCTGTGTTTATTATTACTATATATTCATATATAAAGTATCAGGCAAGTTTTCAGTCATAGACAGAATTAAAAAGACAAAGAAAAGGTAAGGTAGATAAAAATGAAACAAAAAATACATACAACAAATTTTCTTTGGCTTGTTCATGAAGAGGATGTTGTTGGTAGTGACCAAACACTTCAAATACCAAGTGTTGACTTTTGATGTAGTCAATAAAAGACTTGGTGACTGTAACGGTGAACTGAAACGGAGAAAGTCAATATGGTTTCGTTAATTAAGTCAGTGTTTCATTAATTAAGTTAATGCAGTGAACCCACTAGGAATAATTATGTGTTGAAGAAAAGACAACATTAATTAATGGTAAATGATAATTCAATTGACAAGAGGAGATACATGGGACAGAATGTTTGTCACTGATGAGGCCATCACAGAATATTTTAATTATTCTGGCAAAGTAATGGGAGACAACTCCAGACAGCTTTCAACCTTGTAAGACTTCTTCAGAATAGTATAGATTTAACCATATTTGCTAAATAATGAAGAGAGAATCATTGAATGTATAATATTGTATAATGGGAAGGGAGGAGGGGGAAAATTAACATGTTTTAGAGATTAAATTACTGAGTCATACCATCATATGGAAGATATTATCCTAAATTTATTGTGGAGTACAATTTTGCAAGGTACTATTTATGTTAATTTCATTTTGTTTTCTTTCTTATATCTTACAGCAACACTTTTTATGAAGTGTGTATATGTATATCTATGTATGTATATATACATACATATTTATACATCATGGAAGGAAAAGCAGAGTTGATTGCATGTCTGGAGTAGTGGTCGGGGACCAAGGGAATTCAAGATCACATACACAGAACGATGTCTCTACCAGAGATGTAGGAAGGATAGGAGGAAGGCAGGTAGGAAGGAAAGAAGGAGAGATAGGGTAATGACACACAGACAACACAGATATAGTTGCTGGCTGAGAAATATTAAAGAATGGACATAGTAGAAGCTCATGGAAAACGGGTTAGCTGGTTACAAGGAAAGACAGTAAGAGGGAGTTCTATCTCTTCCTGTGCACATTTGGCTTTCCTAGACTGTTATTATCACAATTATTATTACATCTGTTTTTCTATGCTGGCATGGGTTAGACAATACTTTTTGAAGCAGATTTTCTACAGCCAGATGCTCTCCTTGTTGCCAACCTGCACCTGTTTTCCAGTGGTTGTCACATGCTGAAAGTTATGAAGTCACTGAAGCTATGGGACTTTAACTCAAAGAAGAATATGACACAAAGACACCATTTTTGCTCAGTCGGTGTTAATGAGGACACATGGCAATAACAATGGAAACATCCCCCTCTATCTCTCACACACACATAAGATGAAGCCTTTTCTCTTCAGGCTCTTTTCTCATACAGTAACCCCTCATCTCCTGGAATAAAGCTGCATCCATTTCTATTGTAGTGCCATCAGTCAAAAGGGATCTTATTCTTGCATGCTGCATAGAAACCTCACTGGTGCTGGTGCCATGAAAAACAGCTGCCAGCATACTCTGTAAAATGATGATCTTAGTGGTGCCAAAACAGGCACTGAAGTACAGTGCAGTCTTCAGACCAATTGAATCCTGTCAAACAATCCAACCCACGGCAGCATGGAAGATTATATAAATATATATATATACACACACACAAAGAAGGAGACAAATAAATAAATATATATATACACACACACACAAAGAAGGAGACAAATAAATAAATAAATATATATATATATATATATATACACACACACACACACACACAAAGAAGGAGACATATATATATGTATATATACTCATAGTAATGTCTTGATACATAAGTTAATTTGTTCCCGGAGACTGCTCATAAAGTAAAAACTTGTAAAGTAGAGCAATAATTTCCCATAGTAACAACGTTATAAATTGTAATTTGTTCCCAGAGAAATATTTTACCTGTAGAATTTATAATACCTGTAAATAAATGGCAATAAAACAACAGTACAATGTAAATAATATTTTACGTGAAGTAAAAAGAATGTGAAAATCATTCATAATAAAAAATATTATTATTATTATAATCGTTTTCTGAATCATTTTCACTCACACTAGACTCACACACACCATCACTTGTAGACACAAGCACTGCTTCACAAGCTCTTGCAGATAAACTTGTAGATTTCTTCTTAAAAAACAAGTCTAGAGTTGTTTGCTTAGAAGAAGCCTTTTTTTCACTCTGTATAAATTTCTCAGTAACATGCAGAGGCATTTGTTATGTTAGTAGAAACTTTTGCACTTCTTTCAAAATTTGGATCTTTTACTTGAAAAATAAAATTCATAAGCCAGGGGTCTCATAAAAAGGTCCTCATAAATTGAGGTGTTTCTGTATATACATACATACATATATATATATATATATATATATATATATATATATATATATATATATATATATATATATATATATATGTGTGTGTGTGTGTGTGTGTTTATTCTTGTCTTACCTATAACTTATGAACATAATATATTTGCACATGTACGCCCATGGTTAAATATAAGTAATATACCGGTAGTGTAATGGATACATCTATCCTTTAGACAATTATTTTAACCTCTAACTTAACTAACCTATATATACATATACATTTAATTATATACTTATATATATATACATATACACATATACATATATTAGACAATATGAGATAACAAAGCCAAGGCTGTAAGGAGTTTTCCAGATATTTATAAATGTATATATACACATATGTATATACATACTCTTTTACTCTTGACCAAAGCCATGCTATATATATATATATATATATATATATATGTATGTATGTGTATGTATGTGCACATATATATATATATAAATGTGTGTATATATATACATATAAATGTGTATATATATATATATATATATATATACTAGCAGTTAAGCCCAGTTTCACCCGGTCTGTTTTGATGATGTGGCTGTGATCATTTTCGGTTAGACATAATCTATAACAGCATTTCTCAACCTTATCATTTCGGGTCCCCCGTTTCGATTGGAGTCTCCAGCTGTCAGCTGTATGAAAATTTCTTCCCCCACTCTTGTCAGGAAACAGCCTCAGGAGTTGTGAAGAAAGAATTTGTACGTAGTCTGTTTCTGAGAGCTATTGTATTGGACCTCTGTCCAATCATTAAAACATTTATTTAATTATGAACATAGAAAGAAATCATACATTAATCCCTATTTTTGTAAGCAGCTGTATCCATAAAAATTTTATTTGCAGATAGCAGAAATTGAAAGAAGATATGTGAAATGGACGTGTGTGTGTGTGTGTGTATCTGTGTGGATGTGTGCTTGCGCATGTGTATGTGAGGGAGAAAGAATGTGAGAAAGAGAGATAGAGTGAGTGAAGTGAAAATATCTTCGCAGAAAAGAGCTTTAGTTGTGAAGAAAGAATTTGTACGTTGTCTGTTTCTGAGAACTATTCTATTGGACTTCTGTCTAATCACGTCTTCGAAGGTACACACATATACATAGAAAATGTGAGGTCATAGTAGAACATTTTTACAATAGTTGATTCATGGAAAAGATTATGTGAAATTTTTGAAATGCAAATCTGTGAATGAAAATGAAGTTTAGATGTCTACATGATAGGTAGACTTGGTAGAAATAGTAGCCAAATCTCCCTCAAAACACCCTACTGTATTAATCTGTCAATTTTGCCTATTATGTAGTTTGAATGAGAAACTCTAACTAAAGATCATCATCGAAGATAATTAACCCCACAAAGAGGTGAAAGAAGAGAGACAGCATAGAGTTTTGGCTGACTGTCATCCTGCAGTTCCCTTGTTGCTAGCAGACTAGTATATGGTGGCTGTGTGAGCAACTGGTTGTTTTAATGGGGGAAGAAAGAGGGGAAGAAGTTTTAATCAATTTTCTCGGTAAGTACAGGTACTAGGAAAAAAATAGAAAAGGCATTAAGAAGTTGACGTTAAGAATTGCTTTAACAGTTAGAAAATGTTTGACATTTCAATCATCATATTATCTGTCTGTAAGAATTTACAGGGAAATTGTATGTAAGAAGTAAAGCAGAAATGGTTTTTAACTGTACTGCCAAAGTTCTGCAACTTAATAACTGACATATCCAATTTAAGAAAAGTGAAGATAAAAGGTAAAGTAGATAAGTATGTAAGTCGTTGTTAGACGTTTATAGAAAAAATAGACACGTACCTTTCTAGAGAACAACAATTGGGGTAGAGGTATTGTATTGGACGTCTGTGTAATCAGAGAGCAGAAATTGAAAGAATATATATGAAATGGACACGAGTGTGTGTGTGTATGTGTGTGTTTTCCGGCTACTTCGGCGGGATTTCTGCAGTCAGCATGAGGTGGTTTGTGTTTATCTCTGGAGGGGTGGAAAGGGGATCTTTTGAAGTCGTCATGAAAGCGAAAGAGACAGATAGTATGAGTGAAGTTGCTTTGAAGTTGGCGTGAAGCGGAAGAATTGATGTGCATGCATGTGTGTGAGAGAGAGAGAGTATGTGTGTGTGTGTGTGTGTGTGTGTTTGATAGGGTGTGCAATATGGGCAAGAGAGTTAACTGAAATTTCGTTATTCACTTGTTGTAGTGAGAGAATGTGTGAGTAACAGAGAAAAGGAGAGAGAGGTTATGTATGTTGGTATGTTGGCAGGGGAATTCCATCAGAAAAGTTTTAATTGATTTTCTTGGTAACTATGGGGGCTAGGAAAAAAAATACAAACTGCATTCCAATCTATGCACCCGTCTCCACATGCATGCCATTTTTCATGCGAATCCATCCAGCCGTTTGGCTGTGAACCTCAAGACAAGGAAGAATACAACGCTCACCCATGTCCAATTTATATTATATATATATATATATAAATATATATATATATATATATGAGAGAGAGAGAGAGAGACTTAGTAAGAAGATAAAAAAGAGACAGAAGAGAAGCGTAGAAGTAGGAGGGGAAACATAAATGAAAACTGTAGCTTACATTTTGAACATGGTAAAAGCTGAGAGGAAGTTCTTTCCCTGAATTCTTTAAAGGTTCAGTGGAGAAAGCTTCATCGTGTCTATGAAGAAAGCTGCAATGGAAAGGAGAAAAACAGAAATTCAGACAACAAATCAACAAGGTAAAACAAAATGTAATGTTTTTGGCTATATTCCTTTGATCCAACTCACTTTCATCATTATCATCATCATCCGCTTTCCATGCTAGCATGGGTTGGATGATTTGACTGAGGTCTGGCAAACCAGATGGCTGCACCAGGTTCCAATCTGATCTAGCAGAGTTTCTACGGCTCGATGCCCTTCCTAATGCCAACCACTCCGAGAGTGTAGTGGGTGCTTTTACGTGTCACTGGCACGGGGGACAGTCAGGTGGTACTGGCAGCGGCCATGCTCAAATGGTGCTTTTTATGTGCCACTGGCACTGGCAATGACCTCGTTCGAATTTTTTTTCACGTGCCACCAGCACAAGTGCCAGTAAGGCGACATAGGTAACGATCACACTCGAATGGTGCTTTTTACATGCCATCAGCACAGAGGCCAGCTTGTTGCTCTGGCAATGATCATGCTCATATGGTAATCTTAGCCCTCCACTAGCACAGATGCCAGTCATCGAATTTTATTTCAATTTCAGTAATAATTATTTCAAATTTTGGTGACAGCTCATGCCAGTTTCATCTATGTCCAAACTCACATTTGATAAGTTCCACCTTAATTTCAGTTAGGGTAATTTTAGCTAAATCTGATCCCCACCATTAACGATGTCTAACTTCACTTTCATGTATGTTCCCATCATCATTTTAACCTTTGTTGTGCAAGAACCACACCAGATTAACCATTAACCCTTTGGATACCAACCTGGCCAAGACTACCCCAGCTTCTATGATACAACTTGCAGTATAAAGTGATCTAAATTAAAATTTCCATTTTAAAATTTTATGTTAATTTATGTTCCAATCATCAAGTTAGTAATGACAAAGATATTTTACTAAATTCTTTGTCTATTTTCAAAATAAGTTGAAATAAATGCCGTGCTGTTTAAAAGGAATATGGTAACATGAGGGTTAAGCAAAACAACCACATGTTCAGGGCATCAATGGAAGTGGCGGGGAAGCACCAAAGAAATGGTAAATTGTTTACAGCACAAAAGAAATCACTTTAAACTTGCTAAATTAATATTCAAAGGGGTCTATATGATTGGAAATATAATTTCAAAGTGTTTATGATGTCAGAAGAGGACCTGATCAAAGACTTTGCAATTAAAACAAATAGGATGATGATGATGATGAGGAGGAGGAGAAAACTTTTCAAGTATAAATAAAGCGGAATTATAGAAAAATAAAACATTATTATCTATCTTATGCGCAGTTAGTTTTGCTTCATTTTGAAAAATAAAAATTTATTTTATGGTTTATTGTTTATATTTTGAATTAAATATATATAGGGGACATCCAAGAAGACCTGTTCACCACAACGGAACTGAGATCCTAAAACCAAAGTGCCATGTAAAAAGCATTGGTAGTAAAAATCACCAGTATACTCTGTAAAGTGGTTGGCATTACGAGGGACATACAACCATAGGAACCAAGCCAAAATGGACTATGGAATCTGGTGTGGTCCTGGTCTTGCCAGTTCCTGTCAAGCCATCCAACCCATGCCAGCATGGAAAACAGATGTTGAATGTCCATGATTTCCTCTACTCCCTCAAACAATGAAACAACTCAGTGGCAGGACATGATTTCAAGAAAGATTGCAAATTGCAAGCAAACAACACCATTTTGTATGAACAGTGATGGTTGTGTTGTTGATCAGTATACAGACACCAAGGCAAGGGTAAGACACAAATACATACACACACACACATACACGGAAGCAAGCAAACACACACACAAATATACACGCATGCAAGCAAACACACTAATACATGCACACATATGTGTGCATGCAACAGGCCTTTTAAGAAGTTTCTGTCAACCA
>NC_043021.1:7501304-7598804 GCF_006345805.1 Octopus sinensis
TACATATGTAATTTTTAAATTCATCACCTTTGCTAACAACATGAACAAAACCCAACTCACGCACAAACATATTCAAACATATACAAACATGTACAAATTATGCAAGTTCTATACATGAAATAAAGTTGCTTAAAGAGAAAATCAGTAGACTTTGTTCAAGGTTAGAAATTTGTCATAGTATTTGAAATATAAAAATCATCAGCAGTAAGCTTATGGATAAGATGGTTTATGCTTTTGAACACCATTATACACTCATATCAGTGGAGGCGCAATGGCCCAGTGGTTAGGGCAGCGGGCTTGAGGTCTTAGGATCGCGGTTTTGATTCCCAGACCAGGCGTTGTGAGTGTTTATTGAGCGGAAACACCTAAAGCTCCACGAGGTTCCAGCAGTGGGTGGTGGTGAACCCTGCTGTACTCTTTCACCACAACTTTCTCTCACTCTTTCTTTTCCTGTTTCTGTTGTACCTGTATTTCAAAGTCCAGCTTTGTCACACTCTCTGTCACGCTGAATCTCCCCGAGAACTAAGTTAAGGGTACACGTGTCTGTGGAGTGCTCAGCCATTTGCATGTTAATTTCATGAGCACGCTGTTCTGTTGATTGGATCAACTGGTACCCTCATCATCGTAACCGGCGGAGTGCCAACAACAATACAGGAAATATGTTTTAAAGTCACAACAGTACAACATTGATCAGGATAAAGATTGAATAAAGAATTAACTTCATTGAATAAAGAATTAAGTTCGTGGAATAAAGAATTAAGTTCATTGAATAAAGAATTAAGTTCGTTGAATAAAGAATTAAGTTCGTTGAATAAAGAATTAAGTTCGTTGAATAAAGAATTAACTTCGTTGAATAAAGAATTAAGTTCGTTGAATAAAGAATTAAGTTCGTTGAATAAAGAATTAACTTCGTTGAATAAAGAATTAAGTTCGTTGAATAAAGAATTAAGTTCGTTGAATAAAGAATTAAGTTTGTTGAATAAAGAATAAAGTTCGTTGCTACTCACCAAGCATTTCATTAGAATCTGGATTGGTACCTTCGCCCTCAACGATACGTTCTTCCTCCTGCGGTGGAAGTTCAACAGCTTTCTTCAAATTACTGCAATCTTGTGCAAGTTTTGGGCTATACAACTGTTTCTACCGAAGACAAAGACATAACTACAGCCTGGATAACGTCTTGAGGCTTATGGCAGTGTCGGTAGCTTCTTGTGCAATGAGACAGAATTGAGCTAACTAAAGTACCCCATCCACCCACCCACCCACTCACTACTTGTATTATCGATGTGGAAATATCTTATGAAGGCACTGAATAAATGTTTTTTGATATCAATAATAGACTCTAAAGATTGATCTTTAAAAGTAATTAAAGGTAATTAGTAGAAAAATGAAGGCAAACACTAAAGTGCACACCCCTCAAATGTAAAATGCACAAACATCAACACACACATGTGCACATGCATACAAGTGATTACATCAACCCCCAGTGCATGACTGGTACTTTATTTTATCAACTTCAGAAGGATGAAAGGCAAAGTTGACCTCGATGTGATTTGAAATCTGAAAATAAGGTGATGTAACTAAGCAATGCAAGGCACTTTTATCGACAGTCCACTGCCCTGATGATGACGATGATGATGATGATGATGATAATTTCTTACATAGGCACAAGACCACATATTTGGGAGAAATAGCTAGTTATAATGACTACCCCCACCTCCTCTACCCCCAGTTCTTGACTGCAACTTTACCAATCCCAGAATGATGAAAAGAAAAGTCAGCAATGGTGGGATTTGAACTTAAAGGATAAAGGAGCTGTAACTAAACACCACAAGGCATTTCTGCCAATCTTCCAATTCAGATTTTGGCACAAGGCCTGCAATTTTGAAAGGAAATGGCTAGACAAGTACACTGCTTCCAGTATATGGCAGGTACTTTATTGTATTGACTCCAAAAGAATGAAAGGAAAAGTTGGCATTGACAGAATCTGAACTCAGAATGGAAAGAGCCCAAAGAAATGCCACCAGGCATTTTGTCAAATGCACTAAAAATTCTGCCATCTTGCCACAATTGTAGTAGTAGTAGTAGTAGTAGTAGTAGTAGCAGCAGAAGCAGCAGCAGCAACAGCAGCAGCAGCTCCAAAATCGGGCATAAGACCAGCGATTTTAGGAAGAAGGGTTAGTGAACTACACTGACCCCTACTCACCAGTCCTCCCCTAGCCCTTATTTTATCCATCTAATGATGATGATTTGGAATTTCAGTAGGTCATGAATTGGTGGGGGATGGAGTCATTAATTTAACTAAGGCCCTCTCCCCAGATTCTCACTCCTTTCACTCGACTAGTAACTATTTTCTAAACCCCTAAAATGATGAATGACCAAACTAACATAGGCAGAATTCAAAAACTGACTTAATACGTGTGCCCTTTTAAAATGACAATATACATGAAAGTTCAAGACAACATACATATTTAACCAATATATTTCTTTAGTTTTAATGAATAACAAAATCTAAACCAGTGATTCTCAACCAGGGTCCATATAACCCTTGTGGGGCCCAAATAAGATTTTGCTGTTCTATATTTAAGAGATGAGGAATTATGTACTTTATTTACATTCGATGGATATTTGTCCTCATCTTGTTTGTTGTCAACCCAATGTTTTGGCTGATATACCCACCACCTTCTTCAGGTGTCTTGGGGAAATTTCGAACCTGGGTTCTCATTCCTAAGGTATTTTTCGATGTTATTATTGTTATTATTATTATCATTATTATTATTATTATTATTATTATTATTATTGTTGTTGTTCAGGTCACTGCTTGGAATCGAACTAGGAATCTTGGGGTTAGTAGCCCATGCTCTTAACCACTATGCCATATGCCACTGGCATATAGCATAGTGATTAAGAGCAAGGGTTACTAACTCCAAGATTCCGAGTTCGATTCCAGGCAATGACCTGAATAATAATAAGAACAACAACATCAAAAAATACCTTAGGAATGAGAACCCAGGTTCGAAACTTCCCCAAGACACCTGATGAAGGCTGGAGGGTATATCAGCCGAGGCATTGTGTTAACAACAAACAAGATGAAGACAAATATCCGTCGAATGTAAATAATGAAAATAAGATTTTGCTGTTAAAATTAAGTCCAATAAATTAGTTGTACTTCTACAATGCACAAAATATTTTAATAATTTTCTTTTAATACAATTCCTAATAATATTTAATTATGAATGGCTATGAGGGTCCAGTAGTGTAAAGTAGGGATCAAATAAAATGGTTGAGAGCCACTGATCTAAACAAAATATTTTTACAGAATTTACGTAAATAAAAATTAACAAAAGTCATATTATAAAAACAATGCACAAAAACAGAACAGAATGTGTGCATGTGTGTTGTGTGTGTGCATGTGTGTCTGTTTTATTGTTGCTGTTTTTTAGACCAAGGTCAGCTCTGAGAAAGCAGTTCTAGTTCTGAGCATCTATCTTTTACTGGTTTCAGTCATCAGACTGTGGCCATGCTGGGGCACCGCCTTAAAGAAACTTTAGTTGAATGAATCAACCCCAGTACTTTCAATTCTTTTAAGCCTAGCACCTATTTTATTGATCTCTTCTGTCGAACTGCTAAGTTACAGTGGTGGGGGTGGAGTGGACAAACACACACACACACACACACTTGACAGGCTTCTTTCAGTTTCCCTTTACAAAATCCACTCACAAGGCTTTGGTCAGCCCGAGGATATAGTAGAAGACACTTGTCCAAGGTGCCACGCAGTGACTCTGAACCTGGAACCATGTGGTTGCGAAGCATGCTTCTTACCACACAGCCGCACCTGCATCATTCAAAATTTTTTCTCCTAAAAACACTGCACGCATGGCCATGCTATACATGTCATTTATTTTTCCTCTTTTTTTTTTTATCACTAAGATTGTGTGGCTGAAAAAAACATTTTGATACCAACTTGTAAATATGGAAATATTATTCTAATAGCTGTATATTATGAATCTTTGCTCATTATTTTATTTCATTTTGATTTCATACAGGAGTTTTTAAAAAATGTTTGGGTTATTTCTTTTAATTGGTTACTTCTAAGCCCTCAGATTATTTCTACATCGTGACATACAAATATGTATGTATATGTATATATATTTCTTTACTGCCCACAAGGGGCTAAACATAGAGGGGACAAACAAGGACAGACAAAGGGATTAAGTTGATTACATCAACCCCAGTGCGTAACTGGTACTTAATTTATCGACCCCGATAGGATGAAAGGCAAAGTCGACCTCGGCGGAATTTGAACTCAGAACGTAACGACAGACGAAATACCGCTAAGCATTTCGCCCAGCACGCTAACGCTTCTGCCAGCTCGCCGCCTGTCTATGTATATGCATATATGTGTATGTGTATGCTTGAATATGTATGAATATAATGCATATATGTATGTGTGTGTGTGTGTGTGCAAGCATTTATGTGTGTGTGTGTGTGTATATATATATATATTTATATATATATGCAAACATGTATATAACTACACATATACACACAAGTAATCTGCATGTGTATGCATTTAGATATATGCATATATGTATGCATATATAGTAACTGTATATATTGCATGTCTCTAAGATACATTTGTGTATACATACATATGTATATATACATATATGCACGCACACACACATACATAAACACAAACATATACACAAATATACCCACACACAAGTAAACACACCAGGTGTGTTCAGGTAGATAGTGAAGGTAAATTGAACGCACCTTTTCGAAGTAGTTATCATCATCAAAAGATATTTTGGCATTTCCAGATTGCTTGATTCCTGGAGCATAATCAACAGTGTCCTCTTTTTCTGTAAAAAAAAAATAAAACAAAATCAAATAAAACAAAAATTACTCTTTAATCCATACGTACCCCAAGCCATGTAGTGATAATATATTAAGAGTACCCATCTTTGTTGCTTGCTAACTCTTGTTATCTTCTACTTAAGTCATTGGACTGCGGCCATGCTGGGGCACTACCATGAATGGTTTTAGTCTAACTACTCAACCCTAGTACTTATGGGTTGTTTTTTTTTAAATCTGGTACTTAACTTATTAGATTCTTTCGTTGCTTTTACTGAATCGCTAAGTTGTGATGATGTAAGGACATAAACAAACCAACACCATTTGCCAAGTTGTAGTAGGGCAAACACAAAGAGAAGGAACTCCATTAACTAAATTTGGAACTTAAAACATTAGGATTATTTCCTACAACACATTTACTATGTTAATACCTTAAATATTAAATATTTAACATAGTAAAATCCAGGCAAGGTTGTTTATGGAAGACCAACAGTTGCCCAAGCATACCAGCTTCCCCTTTCCTTGCCACCGATGTTACCCATTTGCATCTGGCATAAAGCCACCATGCTCTCTATTACAACACAACTCAGTCAAGGAAGCATTTTCTTTGCCATATGACTTACTTGGCAACCTTGCTAATGCCAGTATCATTAAATAAAGCATCTAGTACACAGGGTAAAGTGATTGGAAATTCAGAAGGGCCTCCAACCATGAAAACAATGCCGAAGTAGACATTGGAGCTCAACATAGTTCTCTATTTCATCACATCTTGTGAAACCACCCAAACCATGCCAGCATGAAGGACAGACCCTTGATGATGACAACGATGATGATGATAGTGATGATTATGATGATCATGGTGATGATGGTAATGGTAATGGTGGTGGTAGTGGTGTTGATAATGATGATAGGGAACTTCATTCTACAGAGTATTTGGTCAGCAGAATGCAAAGAAGGGACCAAATGTCTTCTTACCTGTCACAGCTTGGACAGCCACACATAGGTATCCTTTCACATCTCCTTTCTCGTTGACAATGGCAACACGGTGTACCAAAGGAACCGGATAGAATAAATTACTCAAGTATACAAAGGACCTGTTTTGGTGTTTTGGGTGGAGAAAGAATAAAATAGAAAAGAATAATTTAGCAAACAAATTTAAGAAAACAACATTTGATATACATATACACACACACATACACACACAAATATATAGACCAGTGCTTTTCAAACTTTTTGCTGGAGTGGAACCCCAAGGAAACATTCCACTGGCTCGAGGAACCCCTATGCAATAATTTAATAGTCTTATGCACACATATCTGCACAGGAGACTTAAAAATTACTGCCGATTTTAGCAGTTTTGTAACTTCTTGCGGAACCCCTGCACTGTACTGGAGGAACCCTAAGGTTCCACGGAACCCTGGTTGAAAACCACTGATATAGACAAATACACTTTATATATCTTGACTCCAAGGAAGATATAGGATGTGGCACACAAGCAGTCAGTTCCGTACGCATTGCTTTTCATAGAGGAAACAGCTGTAAGCTAATGAATGTGGTTACATAACTTCTGTTCTTTTGTCATTCAGTAACTGATCTCCCTTTCTTTGTGTGTGTGTGTGTGTGTGTGTATAATATATATATATAAAATAGAGAAAAATTGTAATTCAAATTGAAGTTATAGCTACGAAACGCACATAGTATTTTTTTCTTATTATATAATGCTTATTCATTTTTTTGTATTTTTTTGTGATCTAGATATATGTTTTATAATATATTTTATTTTTTCTATATGATATGGTTTATGTCTATCATTGTTTGAATTACATAATAGTGGTCTTTCTCTAATTTATATATATTATATATTTATATTGTGAAATTTGATTCAATACTAAATCGAATTTTTCCCTCTAAGTTTGGAGTTATACTCCCTAATATTATATATGTATATATACACACACATCATTCATGCACTTATACACACACACCAGATACGTATACATTTATGCACACATACTTGCTTATATATTCGATGCAAGTTATAGCAACACACAAATTAGATTGTGACAAATAAATGGATTCAAGACATGGATGTCATTAGACATGTTCAAATATCTCCTTAAAAGAGGGATATTTGATATTTCACACACACACACACACACACATACATACATACAAACATACATACATATAAGATAGATTTGCAGAACACACATACACACAATTTAACTTTTGTAGGAGAAAAAGAAGAAGAAGTAAAAGATGAAGAAGTAAAAGATGAAGAAGAAGTAAAAGATGAAGAAGAAGTAAAAGATGAAGAAGAAGTAAAAGATGAAGAAGAAGTAAAAGATGATGAAGAAGAAAAAGATGAAGAAGAAGTAAAAGAAGAAGAAGAGCTGTGAATGTACCTTCCTACAAGACGAAACCAGGGAAAGCGGTCATAAAACGGATCACCACCAGTCATGTTATCGATGCTTGGTTCAGGTGAAGTAGGGGAAAGCTCAGCCTCATTGTGGTACATCTCTCGCATCAGCTCCAGTCTTTGTCTGCAAAGAACAAGGAATTAAAAAAAATAATAAAAATCATATAATTCTTGTTTTCTCTACAAGTTTTTGTTTGTAACATTTGCATGTTAGAAAAAAATAACATTGTATTTTTAAGAATAATTCTTTTTTTTTTTTATCGTGGAATAAATATGCAATAGATATTATTATTATCATTATCATTTTTACTATTATTATTATTATTATTATTATCAAAGCAATGAGCTGGTAGAATCAGTAGCATGCTTGACAAAATGCTTAGAAATATTTCCTCTGTCCCTATCTTCCGGGTTCAAATTCAGCTGAGTTCAATTTTGCCTTTTCATCTTTTTGGGGGTCAATGAAATAAGTACTTGTTGAGCACTGAGGCTAATGTAATCAACTAACCCCTTTCTCCAAAATTTCAGGACTTGTGACTCTAGTAAAAAGAATTATTATTAATATTGGTTCGAAATTTTAGCATAGGACCAGCAAGTTCAGGGAGGGCGTAGGTCAATTACATCAGCCCTAGTGCTCAACTGGTACTTATTTTATCGACCCAGAAAGGATGAAAGGCATCAACCTCAGCAGAATTTGAACACACAACATAAAGACAAACAAAATGGCACTAAATATTTTGTCCTGATACTAATTATTCACCCAGCTCACCACCTTAGAATTATTATTCATATTATTATTATTCTTTCTTTTATTTGTTTCAGTCATTTGACTGCGACCATGCCGGAGCACCGCCTTTAGTCGAACAAACTGACCTCAGGATTTATTCTTTGTAAGCCTAGTACTTATTCTATCGGTCTCTCTTGCCGAACCGCTAAGTGACGGGGACGTAAACACACTAGCATCAGTTGTCAAGCGATGTTGGGGGGGGGGGGACAAACACACACATATATATATATGATGGGCTTCTTTCAGTTTCCGTCTACCAAATCCACTCACATGGCTTTGGTCGACCTGAGGCTATAGTAGAAGTCACTTGCCCAAGGTGCCACGCAGTGGGACTGAACCCGGAACCATTATTATTATTAGTATTATTATTATTATTTATATTTTTGTTGTTTTTCATTCCCACCCTCCCCTTTCCCCCCTTTTATTTACCATAACTGATCTTGTGAGGATCCTACCATTGATTTTGTAATTTATGCTTAGTTCTTGTGACAAAGTGCTGATGATAAGGGATAAAATGCAGCCAAAGATCAACTTTGCCTTTCATTTCTTGGGGCAGCTTGTGAAGTTGTGATATTCATACTGTTCTAGGAAACACTTGAGACTACAGTAAAATCAAACCATTCGGACAAGAGAATTGAAAGCAGTTCTCAAACGGAATTTCTCAAGAACTCACTCCCACAAAAATTACAGTACCCTGAATTACAAGCAAAAAAAAAAAAAAAAGTGAAACTCTCTTTACTCTCTTTTACTCATTTCAGTCATTTGACTACGGCCATGCTGGAGCACCGCCTTTAGCTGAGCAAATCGACCCCAGGACTTATTATTTATAAGCCTCGTACTTATTCTGTCGGTCTCTTTTGCCAAACCACTAAGTTACAGGGACGTAAACACACCACCATCGGTTGTCAAGCGATGTTGGGGGGACAAATACAGATATACATACATATATACGACAGGCTTCTTTCAGTTTCCGTCTACCAAATCCACTCACAAGACTTTGGTCAGCCCAAGGTTATAATAGAAGACACTTGTAGGGTAATTGTGAGAGGCTAGATCTGGCCAGTTCAAAAATAAGACGGACAGAATATTTTGGCTGGATATGGCAGGTTTGAATACTAGGGGGTTGAAAGAGGAAATCTGGATCACAGTACCAAGGGAAATCTTGGGCAGGTTAGTATCAAAAAGGCAAAGACAAACATGATGGAAAGATCTGGAAATTACTGCATAGGACCAGGACATTTCTGGACCCTAACCTAACATAATCACTGAGTACCCATTTTTATAGACACAGGGTACACACTCTTTACTCTTTTACTTGTTTCAGTCATTTGACTGCGGCCATGCTGGAGCACCGCCTTTAGTCGAGCAAATCGACCCCGGGACTTATTCTTTGTAAGGCCAGTACTTATTCTATCGGTCTCTTATCGCTAAGTGACGGGGACGTAAAAACACCAGCATCGGTTGTCAAGCAATGCTAGGGGGACAAATACAAACACACACATACATATATATATATATATATATATATACGACAGGCTTCTTTCAGTTTCCGTCTACCAAATCCATTCACAAGGCATTGGTCAGCCCGGGGCTATAGCAGAAGACACTTGCTCAGGATGCCACGCAGTGGGACTGAACCCGGAACCATGTGGTTGGTTAGCAAGCTACTTACCACACACCCACTCCTGCGCCTATCTTTCTTTAGTAAACACTGGATCTTTCTTTAGTAAACATAAACAAATGCAAGATAGATGTAAATATATATAAGGAACATGAGAGACTTAAGGGAGAACACTATAAGGTAAAGAAAAAATAAATCATGCCAACTCATAATGGCCAATTTTTCGGTTTAATGGAACATAAATTCCCCACCAGTCCACTGAAGGATTACTAATTTTTGCCAGTGGAATGGACTGGAGCATTGTGAAATGAAGTGTTTTGTTCAAGAACACATATAAGAGCACTCCGTCGGTTGCGACGATGAGGGTCCCAGCTGATACAATCAACGGAACAGCTTGCTCGTGATATTAACGTGCAAGTGGCTGAGCACTCCACAGACACGTGTACCCTTAACGTAGTTCTTGAGGAGATTCAGCGTGACACACAGAATGTGACAAGGCTGGCCCTTTGGAATACAGGTACAAGAGAAACAGGAAGAAAGAGTGAGAGAAAGTTGTGGTGAAAGAGTACAGCAGGGTTCACCACCACCCCCTGCCGGAGCCTCGTGGAGCTTTTTAGGTGTTTTCGCTCAATAAACACTCACAATGCCCGGTCTGGGAATCGAAACCGCGATCCTCCGACCGCGAGTCCGCTGCCCTAACCACTGGGCCATTGCGCCTCCACTCAAGAACACAATGTGTTCAAGAATCAAAACCACAATCTTATGATCAAGATTACGACACCCTAACCACTAAGCTATGTGCCTCCATGGGCAACACTATAGCACAAACATTACTTGAGGGATATCAATATAATGCAAAAGTCCTCAGTGGTATTCCACCAACACAGGAGGTTACAACTATGTGCATAATGACCATTGTATTGCTGGTATTACAAGAATCTATCAGCTCCAGAAGAGAGAAAAATCAATAACAAATGCTTTTTAGATTTTAAGCAAAGAAAAAAAAAAATTAAAAAAGCAATATAATATATCAAGGTAACAAAATCCTACATTCTGCCCTCAAGGCTATCACTTATGACAAACAATAATTAAGGTAATTGAAGTACTCAAAAAACTAATTTATAGGAATAATTGGATTACAAATACAACATCAATCAGTAAATAATAATAATAATAATAATAATATAATAATAATAATACCAGACAGTGGCTCTCATGGCTTCTGATCTTAACTGATTGGAAGTGTTATCATGTACATTGTTTTGTCTTGGTATAAAAGATGGGCTACAGCAAATATTCTGCTCAATACCATAGATTTGCTTGTCAGTTGTTTGACCTTAACCAGTTGAGCATGTCCCTTAGTGGCTGATGATATGTGCATCTCTGATCACGAACAGAAGTAGTGGGGGAGCATCATAGCCATGTGTTGAGAAGGATTCTTTGAGGTTTGAATAATTCACCTCTGGAAACATGGGTGTTTCGTTCAACGTCCTTAAATAACCCTTATTCAGGGACCTTTTGAGTGGGATGGGCTACTCGATCTGAAGAAAATTCTAACTGGGCTCCACCTGCAAGGTCATGTGCTGTTTATCTTGATATGAGATCACCATGTCGCGCACATATGGTTGTGATGCATGTGCCTGGTGTACCCTTATCAGACGGGTAGTCATGATGGGTATACTGGGCTTCGTATATTTTACCCCAGTGTCACTTTGATGGCATGCTCTGCTCGCTCACTCAATAATAATAATAATAATAATAACAATAATGATGATGATGATTTCAAATTTTGGCACATGTCCAGTAATGTTGAAGAAGGGGATAAGTCGATTACATCAGCCCCAGTGTTCAACTGGTACTTATTTTATCGAGCCCGGATGATGAAAAGCTAAGCTGATCTTGGTGACATTTTAACTCAGAACATAAAGACAGATGAAATGCCACTAAGCATTTTACCCGGCGTGCTAACAGTTCTGCCAGCTCACTGCCTAATAATAATAATAATAATAATAATAATAATAATAACAATCCTTTCTCTTACAGGCACAAGGCCCGAGATTGTGGGGAGGGGACTAGTCGATTGCACTGACCGCAGTGCTTCACTGGTACTTAATTGATTGACCCCCAAAAGGATGAAAAGCACAGTGGAATTTGAACTCAGAACCAGCGATGGGCAAAATACCGCTAAGCATTTTCCACGACATGCTAATGATTTTGCCAGCTCACCACCTTAGTAATAATAATAATAATAATAATAATAATAATAATAATAATAATAATAATCCACAAATTGGTATGAATAATGCCTTTCCCAAATGCATCATACATTATATATATATTACCCATTCACTTGTACATATGTGTATGTGCATGTGTGTACACACACACATTGGTTTAACTGTATTGGTTGAATCAGCTCAATAGATGCTATTTACCACAAGAACAACAGTAACAGTACTAATAGCTATAATAATAATAATAATAATAATAATAATAATAATAATAATAATAATAATAATAGTAATAATAATGATAATGATGATGATGATAATAAAATCATTTACAGCAAAATTTTCAGAGAGAGTGAGCAAGAGATAGAACAAAATTCAAAACAAGGTGAAACATGATTGAAAAGCTAATGCAATTGATACAAAATGAAAAAAAATATTGCAGAAAAAATATAAAAATAACTGACAAAAAATAAAATAAAATGAATAAAATAAAATAAAATAAAATAAAATATAATTAAAAAAATAGCTACAAACAATTAAAACAAAAAAAATTAAGTGAAATATTGTCCAGCTTTGTTGATAGAGCAGTAAAGCAAAAAACAGCATAAAATTGTGCCGCAGTGGCGCCGTGAGGAGCTGATAATTTATGTGTGTTCCTATCAGTATATACCCAAGGAATATTTATTAAATGGTACTATTTCATGCAATTTTAATATGTTTCTACATTATGAAACACAATGTACTGTCATAAACATTAATTTAATATGATGTAATGTTGAAATTAATTATAATGCTCGTTAAACAGGAGTAGAGTTTATAAATTCCACTAGATACAACACAAACACCACACACTAAGGACTAAGGTATTCAGAGCATGCTCTGCTATTTCTGTTGCGTTCTCATTTTCTATCTCTCTTTTTACTTGTTTCAGTCATTTGACTGTTGCCATGCTGGAGCACCGCCTTTAGTCGAGCAAATCAACCCCAGGACTTATTCTTTGGAAGCCGAGTACTTATTCTATCGATCTCTTTTTGCCGAACCGCTAAGCAACAGGGACATAAACACACCAGCATCGGTTGTCAAGCAATGCTAGGGGGGCAAACACAGACACACAAACACACACACGCACACATACATATATATACATATATACGACGGGCTTCTTTCAGTTTCCGTCTACCAAATCCACTCACAAGGCTTTGGTCGGCCCGAGGCTATAGTAGAAGACACTTGCCCAAGATGCCACGCAGTGGGACTGAACCCGGAACCATGTGGTTGGTAAACAAGCTACTTACCACACAGCCACTCCTGCGCCTATACTCATTATCAATATAAATTATACAGTTGCTTTGATATTTTGAAATTTATTTATTAAAAAAATATTCATATCTAGTTGACGATGATACTATTTTCATAGGTACATGTGTATGAGAAGGATACACATAGATACACGTGTGGGGTGGGGGTGGCAAGGTGTATGTATGGTATGTTTTTTTGCTTTTGTTTTTTACATTTTGTTTTGATGGAGTAAATTTTTTTCATTATGCTTGAGGTTAAAGGTGTGTCTGTGTGGTCAGAAAGTTCACTGCCCACCCACATAGTCTGGGGTTCAGTTCCTATGCATAGTGCCTTTGGTATTTTCTACCATAGCTCCTACCCAACCAAAAGCCTTGCAACTGGACCCGGTAGATGGAACCTAAAAGAAGCCAACTATATATGTGCAGGGAGACATCTACTTATCTTGACATTGCACAATGGTTAGAACTAAGTATCATCACCATAAAAAGGGTGGCTTTTGTTTCCAACCTTATGCAAAAACATGTTTGGCCATGGGTGAAATATTACTTTGCTTCGGAAAAGATGAAGGTTGGCAACAAGAGGGGCATTTGACCAGAGAATATCTGCCCCAAAGAAGTTCATCTAACCCTTAAAAGAATGGAGTAATTGATATTAAAACAACAATAATGATTTTTAGCAATTTTTCCAGTGTATATAGATGTACTCACAAAATCTGGTAAGTGAATAGGGTTTTGGATAATGCCCTTAGGTGTTCAAAATCAATTAAAATTTGAGCAGAGAAATATATTTATCCTAATTCAATACCACTTGTACTTGTAATGGCATTCACCTGGGGTGAGTTTAGCCCTTTAGCATTCAGATTATTCTGTCAAATGTAAAGCTTATGTATTCACACCATGTAAAATTAATCTTGTATCATTTCATGACTTTAAGATTTCAATGATGTGATTGTTTATTTTTAAAACAACACAATAAGGTAGCTATGAATGACCATATCTGACTAGTTTGAACATAAAATAGGTAGAATATTTTGGCCGGATATGGCCGGTTTAAACACTAAAGGGTTAGCCAGCTTTGAGTAATGAGTTCACCATGCTAGACAGTTGTAATGGATACCCTTTATTGATTTATCTTTTCTTGATTTCACTACCAAAGACCATAGACTTGGGGGACCCAATTGAACTCAAGACCTCAACACATACAATTCAATCGATCTATGAAGTTGTTTGTAATGTTACCTGTGATAGACGGACAACACAGCCTAATGCAATGAAATGAAACCAGAGCTAAGCATCTTTAAATAGCCACTCATTCACACCTCAAAAGCATTCTTCATGAAAATTCCTGAGTTCATCAGAATAGCAATGTAAATTGAGCCAGTTTAAATGGAAAATTCAAATCTAGCCAGCAAATAATATATTTATGTCACCAGAACTAATTATATGAAGGAATATCATCAAAGAACAGCAAAATTTGTTCTTGTTTCGTTTGTTTTTTAAAGTTATGTACTTCTTGGAAATTATTCTATTTCTTCAAAAAATGAGGATTAATCAATTCTATGTAAATGGAATAAAAAGATTTAATTAGTTTTAAAAACTCAAATTAAATTAATGAACTTAATAAAATCAATTAGAAATTTAGATAAAAATTTTAAGTGATCAATAGAATTTGTATATATTTTTTATGTATTGTTAGTAAAATTAATTAAAACTTGTTACAAACAGAAAAATAAAAACACAATAAATTTATTATATGAATGAAATAAAAAGTAATGTTTAAAAAATATATTAACATAAATTAAGTTAATAAAATTTGAATAAAAATTAATCAATCAAATTGAAAAAATAAACATTGAATAGAAATTTTCAGTTTTAATCTTGATTAATAAATTAAACTTATTAAAATATTTTTATCAAAAAATTGTAAAAATTAAAACTGTTTAGATACAATAAGAGAATAAATTAGAGAGAAAAAAAAAGAAAAAAGCCAACCTCCCTCTTTCTAAAAGCAAAAATCAACATAATTAGATTCATAATAAAAAAAAATAGAAAATTTTAATGGTGACTTATATAGAAAGAAACTTCAGATAGATAAAAGAAAGAGGGTGGGGCTGGGTGCTGTACTGTTCCTATCACTCCAAATGGTAGAAATAATATAGGGGCTAAAATATCTAAAACTTCATGAACACACCTCATCAAGGATCCAATCCCTCCTGAATCTAATGTGTGCTAAAGTCAATTCATAAATAATTCTTTCTATGATAGAAAAGGTTTAAATTTCAAAAATAGGTTGTAAAGATAAACATCCTACACACACATATATTGTGACAGCCATGTATGTATATATATATATATATATATATATATATATACACATACGTATATTGGTCTTGACAATGAACATTCAAATTGTTCACTCAATTAACCTGCCTACTCATAAAATTAACATATAAGTGGTTGTGTACTCCACAGATACATGTACAATCTATCAAACAGGCTTCCACACAGTTTCCATCCACCAAATTTCACTCACAAGGCTTGAATCATCCTAAGGTTATGGTAAAAAGACAATTGCTCAAAATACCAGACAATGAGATTGAACTCAGACCCTCATAGTTTCAAAACTAACTTCTTAATCACTCAACTATGCTAGCATCTTTCCATACAAATACACAGACACATTCATAATCATTCTTGTATATATATATATATATATCTTCAAACATATGCACATAGATATAGACACATATCAGTGGCAAAGTATTCCTCATGAAGAATAACAGGCACAATCTATTGAAAAGGCTTCCATACAGTTTCTACCTGACCAACTTTTTTTATTTTTATTTTTTTAATTATTTTTAAAGTCATGATGATGATGTCAATGAAATCTTTAAATTTTAAATACAATAGCAGCAACAGCAGTGATATTGCGGTGGAGGGGGAAAGGAAGAGCAGTGAATCAACAGCAACAACATTAATGATAATTAAAAGATAATTATAGCAATAATTAAAGCAACAATCGTACAACAGATGGAACATGCAAATTGCCATTGGTACAGTATGTATATGCCTGTGAAGTGACACATGGTGTGCATTAATCTTTTCTAAGTTGCAAAGAGCTACAAACTGACAGTTCCACCCACCCATCCATCTTAAAATGCCACTTTCATGTATACATTTTACAAAATAAATAAAAATAAATAAATAAAAGTATAAAATTAAGGCAAATTTTGAAACAAGATAAATAAAAAAAATAAAATTATACAAATGTGAACAAAAACAAACAAAACAATGCAAAAAAAAAACATTGAACATTTGATATAAAATATATATCTAACACATATGACAAATAGCAAAAATTAGGCACATGATAACTTGACAGATGTGTGTACATATATGAGAGTATGTGTTGTATGTAAATATATAAATAAGTCAACCAGAGGCAAGAGACAAAAGAGACAAGAACCATTGGTTTTCAAAATAATCCCAGACTTAAAGAATTTGGCTCATCAAAGTACATATTAATGACTTGCATGTATAGTTTTTTAAAAAAATATTATTTTTGTGTAGTTTAAAAAAACATCATAATTTAACATCCATCTTCCATCCTAGCATGAATATGAGGGTTTGAAGGATACAACAAACTGCAGGACTGCATTGAGTTCTAATGCCTGTTCTGATATGGTTTCTATGGCTGAATGCTCTTCCTAATGCCAATCGCTTTACTGAGTGTAAAGAATATCTTTATATATAAAAGTCAAGTTGTGTGTCTGTCTCCTACGATTTAGATTCCTAACTACTCCCACATTTTGCAGTGCAGTTTAACCAAAACCGGGTATCTTATAGTCGTGATTCATATCGAGCCCTTCTGGGTATTAGCGCGCGTCTACGATGAGTCTACGATTTAAAAAAAAATTTACCATCATTTTTTTCCATTTTAATGCATTTTTTCGCTATTATATAAGGGAAGTAACTCTCTAAAAATGTCTACGATGAGTCAACGATTTTTTAAAAAATTACCATAATTTTTTTTCCATTTTTAATGCATTTTTTGCTATTTTTTTGGCTATAACTCTCTAAAAATGCTTATATAGTTATTTCCCTTACAAACCCGAGCAACACCGGGTGATACTGCTAGTTATAAATGAAAATAAAATTGAACACTAAAACAAGCCCAGTTACTAAATTTGCAATTAAGTTAGAATACTGAAAGTTGAATATTGAAAACTCCAAGCGATTCAATATTATCTCTATTACACCCCTGATATCCTTTAAAATATATTATTTATATGATACACTTTAGAAAATATTATTTATTTTTCTACTTCTGGACTTTCTAACATCAAACTTTCTCCTAAAGCTTGTCACCATTTCCATTTCTGACTAACAAAATTTTCTCAGATAATTGAAATTCTCATATTGTTTAAATACTTTCCAAATGTTTTTTATTGGAACTTTTCATAAATTCCTTTACAGGGTTTAGACCTAGAAACAAGTTTTTAGTTTGTTTATTTTTTTAAGACTAGTCACAAGAAGGAGTAGTGCATGAATCTAAGAGGAAAGAGATTGTTTACTTCCAGGTAATCTCTGATGAGGAAGATGTATGATCAAAGATGTTGCAGATGTGACAATCCCATTATTTTCTATACATTGTCCAATGAAACCTTTTTTTGTTTTTTCAAATAGCATGATGTGCTTTGAGAGAAATCTAGTAGCTATTTCTAGTAAATTGAATAACTGTGAAGAAGCTCCCTTGGCCCCAAAAAAGACTGAAGAATTTTATAGTGGTATACTTTGAAATAAAATGGATTAAAGTTTTGGTTAAAACAGGGTTTTATCACATGACCTACAAGTACAAATTGTGAATTTTTTTTTTGTCTCAGATATAATCAGTCATTTCCTTCCAAGAATTTTACTGAGAAAGCAAATACTTTCTGCAAAGATTTTAACATTAATTTTTAATTTTTCAATGAATCTTTCTTCAAGAGTATTAGTATTTATCTGACACCCCCACCCCACTTTTTTTATAGGACTCCTAAACTTTAACATCTAAATTTTCCAACAAACCATAAACAACCCACTCCATAGGCATACTTCAGATATACTAACCTTGCTTACCTTAAATTTGTGCCACACAATTCAAATACAGGGTTGGTTTAATCAGCTATAACCTCCACCAAAATGTCTAGCTTTGTGTTAATCTTAGAAATCCACATTTAGCACAAATAAGTTCAAATTAGTTTTCATTAAAAAATATTTCTGTTTTAGCCCCATCGTTTTTTCATTCAATAAATCTAACAAAAAAAAATTATCATTAATCTGGATTAAATAAATATGTCTATAAAATAAATAACTTTGTCTCCTTTCTTCACAGCATAAACAAGTCATTAAAAGGAATTCATAAACCAAAGATTTCTAATATCTGTGATTATTTAAAAAAAATAATGTAATAATTTTGTCTTTATACCAATGTTTGTACTCCGTGAGTACGTGTGTATATATATATATATGTATATATATATATATATAATATAATATAATATATATATATTTATACAAACACACACGCAGACATATATATATATATATATATTCATACATACACACACACACCATACATTAATACCCACACAGATACAGCATGCTGGGAACAAGTGACCATAATATATCTAGCGGCAGTGGGAAGGTAGGAAGGAAGGAAGAGAAAAAGAAAATAGTTTACAAAAGAAAAAAAAAAGAAATATAAATAAATATATATATATAGATATGGAAAAAAAATAATTAAAAAAAAAACATTTTTTGAAATTAAAATGAAATATATATATATTTAATAATAGCTTGGCCGCTGGGAGGAAACTATGACAGACCTGGATGGGATGAGATTGTAAAAGTTAAAGTAAGTCTGGTTGCCACAGGCGGCCAGGCAGTGAAAGAAGTCCTGTTTGGCCTCAGGTGTCTCGGGTGATAGATCCTCATTATATATCTGTCGCATGAGCTCCAACCGTTGTCTACAAGATGAAACAAGTTCGTTAGACGTTAATAGGTTACACACAACGATTTTTTTTTTTTTTTTTAAGTAGGATTAGGTTTTTAGCGTTTCACACAGACCATCAAACAATTTTACTTTTTTAGCTTTTGTCATTAAGTTTATGTTGTTGTTGTTGTTGTTTGAGGGTGGGGAGCTGATGGGAAGGAAGTTAGGAAGGGAGAGAGGCAGGGTAATGAACTACGGAAGCTAATGGGGAGAGAACAAATTCCAGTAATAATTATGGCATTAGAAGTAGAGCTGATGATAAAATGCTCTTTGCAAGATATGAAGGACTCTTTAAGTAAACAGATTGTGCAACTAAAATCATTTAGGATTTCAACTTTCTTATATTTCTCTTATTTTCTCTTGCCTTTTACATCTTTCTTGCCTGCCTGCCTGCCTGCCTGTAAGTCTTATTTTCCTTCATCTTAAATCCCCATCTATAGATGATGAAACAATCCGTTTCTTTAAATTAAAAAAAAAAAAAAAAAAAAAAGAAAAACGGTGCAGAAATTGCGTGTGTGCATGTGTGTTAGCATGGTCTATGTAGGAACTGTTTTTATCTTGTCAGTTCTACAAGAATTATCTGTTGAGTCAACAACCAAGCCGCCTGCCTATGGGACTCAGGTACACAAGGTACTGAATACAATCATCATCATCCTCATCATTATCGTCATCATCCTCATCACCATTATCACCATCACCACCACCACCACCACCACCATCATCACCAACACCACCAACCATCACCACCACCACCACCACCACCACCATCATCACCATCAACATCACCACCATCATCATCAACATCCTCCTCCATTCCTCAACTAGAGTGCCATTTGTAAAACTGCACTATCTGACAGAACAAAATTTCCAGTTCTCCAAGTGTCCAGTCTTCAATTACAAATTTGCTATCCTTTATTTTCATGCACACAGATAATAAAATGGTCAGTTAGATAACATATTACATTGCCAATTCAAATACTGCAAGTTCAAACCCAACGCAAGGTATTCTCTCTCTCTCTCGCTCACACCATCTCTCAGAGCATTTTAATTCTTACACTGCTCTATCAGAAAATCAACTAATTATTAATTACTTGTCAATAATCACAGCTAACACAGATCCTTAATTAGGTTTCTTGGATGCTCAAATTTATCCTATCATACAATAAGGTGATATAGCTTTTGGGAGTGTTACTAATTACAAAAAAAAAAATAGAAAAAAATTGATAATACCCTAAGAGCAGGGGTAGGAATATCTTTTATCCATGTGATATCTGGAAGCAAGCACTAATTTTATAGCTAGCTCAGATAAGAGAGAGAGAGAGTGTGTGCGTGAGAGAGAGAGAGAGAGTGTGTGTGTGTGTGTGTGAGAGAGAGAGAGAGTGTGTGTGTAAAAGATTTATCAGTTCTTAAAACCACCATCCCCATTGATATCATATGATCCTGATAACGACCCATGATGTCCATTGGGCAGTTCTATTTAGTTTTAAGTAGTAACCAATGTGAGATATTATTGTTTAACTCCAAGTATACCCTATTCAAGTAGACCTATGATTGTATAGGTAAATCTATGCTTTGTTGAGGAGGTCTAAGAATACAAAAACATGTACAGAGTTACCTCTCATACTCGCAGAAATGATTAAAATAACATTAAGTCATTAAGCTCAGGTCTTTTTCTCATATGTTATTTCTAGCTAGAATTCCTTTTAATACAGCTATATTTGAGAAGACTTGTCAAGCCAAGTGAAATCACAGTCATGGCCAATGCTAGGGTCATGTAACTGACACATAAAAAGCACCATTTGTACTTTGGGCCTCACAGATATTAAGCGACTAGAATCCTTCGATCACCTCTGTCTACGCCGCATCCTTCGTGTACGATGGCATCATTTTGTCTACAACAATTCAGTGCGACACCAGTGCAAAATCACCTCCCTCCGACAAGTCATCCTAACGAGATGTCTGCGTTGGCTGGGTCATGCCCTTTGTCGTCAACCAGGAGAATTCATCTACGAAAGCAATTGCCCCAGCTCCCCTTCAGGGTTGGCGAAAGCGATGTGGTGGACAACGAAAAACCTGGCTGATGACGGTCAAGGCTGATCTGGAACTCAACCTAGGCTCCCATGTCTATGGCGTTCGCCACTGGAATAGGGAGTGGTTGGAGATCACACGGTCGTTAGCCTCAAATCGTCAGGTCTGGTCGGCGTTTGTGAGAGATGCAGCATTGAGGATGAATGAAGCCAGCTCAACCCACCCCGGGTGAATGCTGTCTCAAGACAAGAAGAAGAGAGGCAGTGACAAGTGACTGAGACCTTTGGCAATATACTGTGCTTGAGAAGACTTGTCAATCTAAGTGAGATCATAGTCATGGTTGATGCCAGTGTTTCATAATTGGCAATGTAAAAAAGCACCCACTACACTCTTGGAGTGGTTGGCATTAGGAAGGGCATCCAACTGTAGAAACCATGCCAAATCAGATTGAAACCAGGTGCAGCTCCCCAGCTTACCAGTTTTCAGTCAAACTGTTCAACCTATACCAACATGGAGAATGGATGATGATGATATTTATTTGACTGGCAGAATTGTTAACATGCCGGGCGAAATGCGTAGCCGTATTTCGTCTGCCATTACGTCCTGAGTTCAAATTCCGCCGAGGTTGACTTTGCCTTTCATCCTTTCGGGGTCGATAAATTAAGTACCAGTTACGCACTGGGGTCGATGTAAACCACTTAATCCGTTTGTCAGCCCTTGTTTGTCCCCTCTATGTTTAGCCCCTTGTAGGTAGTAAAGAAATATATTTGAATATAATACACATTCATGTAATGTGCATCACTAACTATGGATTTTAAAATCTAAAGCATTTTGTGTATATGCACTGACTTTTTCTCACTGATAATACGTGTAGAAACAAAAAAATGTTTAGCCAGATTTATTATAACTTCTGACTGAAATACATTTACTAAGTCAACACATCATCATAAGAAAAACTAAACTTGAAAGCGACCTTTGAACTTTATTAGTGAAGGCTGTAAAAGTGAACTTGCTGTGAAGTCAACCTACGGAAACTCAACTAATACGGATAGATATAAAAGACAAAATGCAGAATGTAAACACTTTCGTTATATTTCTGTTTAAAATCATTTCATTATAGAACATTTTCAGAAGAAACATCTATAGCGACACTTCATTATATTATCACAATATTTCAAGAAGAGATGTTATTTGCTTCAGTTTATGTTCATATTTCAATAATAATGATAGCATTTATGTATGACTCTCATTGATTATCTAATAAATCGCATTTTATAATAATCTATTTTTGCTGGTAAAATCATTACATTCTGGCCTTCTATACTGAAAGTTGGCAGCAACAATTCCACCAAACCATGTCTGACAGATGTGCAAAACATTTTGATGTATTGATTTCAAATTTTGTCAGAAGGCCAGCAATTTCAGGGGAGTGGGTACGTCGATTACATTGACCCCAGTACTAAACTGGTACCTATTTTATCGACCCCAGAAGGATGAAAGGCAAAGTCAACCTCAGCAGAATTTGAACTCAGAAAATAAAGACTGACAAAATGCAGCTATTTTACTCAGTTGGACCCCTAACCCCCCATATTAAAAAAAATCCTATTATATTTTTATAATTAAATATTATGAAGAACAGCACCCCATCGGTTAAAATGACAAGGGTCCCAGTTGATCCAATCAATGGAACGACCTGCTCATGAAATTAACGTGCAAGTGGCTGAGCACTCCACAGACACATGTACTCTTAACATAGTTAAGAATACAGGGAGATTCAGTGTAACACAGAGACATGGCTGGCCCTATGAAATACAAGTACTACTCATTTTTGCCAGCTGAGTGGACTGCAGCAATGTGAAATAAAGTGTCTAGCTTAAGGACACAACACACCACTGGGAATTGAACTCATGACTTTACGATAGTGAACCAAATATGCCTAACCACTAAACCACATGTCTTTATTGGAATTATATATAAAAAATTAGTAAAATATTTCATGTAATGTAGAATTTATTGTTCATAAATTTTAGCGATAAAATCTTATATGAACTCCTATGGGTCATATTGACTCCCAAAGGATCATATCGACCCTGGTTGAGAACTGCTGAAGTAGAGTCATGACATAGAGTAGTTAGTTATCTTGACATAAGTGTAAGCAGTCAAAACACCTTATAACTGTTTTTACGCAGCTTATTTTTAGATGATTGATATTGTTCTCACCATATTTTTGATGAAGTATGTCGCTTTTGTTTCAAATGAGTTTGAAAATAATGAAGTATTCAGTAAAATCATCATCATCATCATTTAGCGTCCGTTTTCCATGCTGGCATGGGTTGGACGGTTCAACTGGGGTCTGGGAAGCCAGAAGGCTGCACCAGGCCCAGTCTGATCTGGCAATGTTTCTACGGCTGGATGCCCTTCCTAACGCCAACCACTCCATGAGTGTAGTGGGTACTTTTTACGTGCCAGACGAGGCTGGCAAACGGCCACAATCGGATGGTGCTTTTTATGTGCCACCGGCACGGAAGCCAGCCGGCGCAGTGCTGGCAACGGCCACGTTCGGATGGTTCTCTTATGTGCCTCGTTGCTGCTTGGAACATAAACTATTATGAAATTATGATGGAAGGTTTTAAATTAGATCACTTCAAAACAAGAAGTCTGCATCATAGAACTTCAGGTGGTCTATAGCATGGTGGCATCAAAGGGGCTAAATAAAAATTGACACGTTGGATAATGTTGTTTAGGATGTCCCCACAAAAACGAGATGGTCATGGTTGGAATGCATTCAATCAAAGGTTTGTCCAATTGACCTGGAGGTGGAGTGGTGGGAAGGCTACAGAAGAGTTATTATATCACACATGTGGGAGGGAGAAAGTGGGACATAATGAGAAGGCTTCCTTAACTTGAATAACCTTCTATATACGTATAGAAGTGAGAAAGAGAGAGATTTATTCTATTTTCTATTACATGTACAGAAATGAGAGAGAGAGAGAAAAACTTTTTTTATCTTGGATAATGGATTCTCATTCACTTTACTATCACTCACACACTCCTAGATTAACGAGTAAATCTCCAAATGGCTGGGAAAGTGAATAATGTATCCCTCATTTGCATAATACTATAAAACTCAGAAAGAAGACTCCAGACTGGGGGATCATTTGGGATGCATTAAGTGGTTTCAGAGACTGCAATCTTTATGACAAACTGAATACTAAATACATACAGACATGTTAAAACCTCAGATCTGAAGAAGAGAATAGAAAAGCTATTTCGATATCAAAGAATATCATCACCAGTAATTTTAATATTACTGATATTATGCATGGATCTTGAGGAAGATATTCTATGGCTGGATGCCCTTCCTGTCACTAACCCTCATCTGTTTCCAAGGAAGGTAATATTTCCTCATGGCCGAACATGTTTTCATGGAAGATTGGAATGAACAACTCCACTTGTATGACAGTGACACTCAGTTTTCAATTTTACAATGACCACACAAGGTCAAATCTAGGAGACACAAATACACAACATCATCATCATCATTTAACGTCCATTTTCCATGCTAGCATGGGTTGGACGGGAAATGTACAATATACAACCCATATGTAAGTATGATAATGACAGTAGTCTCTCAAAGCCCAAGAAAAACAGTTCTGCAACTCCTTGCTGAACAACCCGCACAAATGATTTGCACATGGTGATCAAATGTATGTGCTGTACACAAACTCTTTTAATCAAATCCATGTTGTCTGAATAGGTCCATGGTGTACCACACGTCAGGTGTCAAAGTGATCACAGTGCAATGTGAGATGAAGTGTTTTGCTCAAGAACACAATGCACCATCTGGTCCACTAACTGAAACCACAATCTCACAACAGTGCCATTCTTCCCTACGATACATCCTTATTTACCAATTTGGTCAAAGCAGAGAAATAAAAAGTGGAAGGATTTACTTGTAACATCTTCCTCTCTTTTCTCTCTTTTACTTGTTTCAGTCATTTGACTGCGGCCATGCTGGAGCACCGCCTTTAGTCAAGCAGATTGACCCTGGGACTTATTCTTTGTAAGCCCAGTACTTATTCTATCGGTCTCTTTTGCCGAACCGCTAAGTAACGGGGACATAAACACACCAGCATCGGTTGTCAAGCAATGCTAGGGGGACAAACACAGACACACAAACACATACATATATATATACATATATACGACGGGCTTCTTTCAGTTTCCGTGTACCAAATCCACTCACAAGGCATTGGTCGGCCCGGGGCTATAGCAGAAGACACTTGCCCAAGATGCCACGCAGTGGGACTGAACCCGGAACCATGTGGTTGGTTAGCAAGCTACTTACCACACAGCCACTCCTGCGCCTGCATGATTTTCAGTGACAACTACATAATATTTAACACCATACTCTTACTCTTTTTACTCTTTTACTTGTTTCAGTCATTTTGACTGTGGCCATGCTGGAGCACCGCCTTTAGTCGAGCAAATCAACTCCAGGACTTATTCTTTGTAAGCCTAGTACTTATTCTATCGGTCTCTTTTGCTGAACTGCTAAGTTACGTCCCCGTAATCCAAATGCTGAAGGGTTAAGGTGCTACAACCACTTTAAGATATTAGTCTTGAAAAGAGTGGTGCAGCTGTAATCTTCCCATATGAGGGTTATTCAAAGGCCTCGAACCAAATAACAAGCCAAGCAAATGAAGATATTTTATCACTGCTAGTAAGTAGAATAACATATAAAAACTACAATGTTTAGGAATCTGAAACTTAATTTATTTCTATGCAATAAAACTAGGAATTACTATTATCAACATCATCATTTTAATGTCCAATTTTACATGCTGGGACAAGCCAGATGAAATTGAATGAGGCAGAATTTCTATAGCTGGATGCCCTTCCTGTCACCAACCCTCGCCTGCTTCAAGCAAGGCAATATTTCTCCATGGCCAGATGTGTTTCTTGCAGAACATTGAGTATATAGTAACAAAGGCCTGTATATGAAATGACAATGTATATAACAACATCTATGTATACATGTATACATTGTGTATATTGTAACAGATGCCTTTATATAAAATAACAATGTATGTAGAAATATGTATACATGCTTACACTTGGTATATAGTAATATATGCCTATATATGAAATGACAATGTATAGAGTAGGGTGTATTATATACATACTGAACATAAGTCTATATAAGAAATAATTGCATATTTAACAACATATGTTTGTATATGAAATAACATTGTGTATATAACTACATATATGTATACATACTATAGCATTGTGTATATAACATATATTATAAGAGCTTTTAAGCAGTCAAAATGTCTTTGATAAGAAGGAATGGAAAATCAAATGATACTGGTGCAAGTAGATATATTTTAAGATAAAGACATATATATATATATATATATATATATATATATATATATATATATGTATATATGTATATATATATGTATATATATGTATATATATATATGTATATATAAAAGAGGCCAAACAGGAGAGAGAGAGAGCAATGAGAAAAGGAGAGTTCAAGCATGAGAGAGAGAGAGAAGAGGGAGAGTGAGGAAGAATGAGAGAAGAAAGGATGAAAGAAGTCAGAAAGAAGTGGAAAGAGAAGAGAGAAAACAGAGGAAGACAAGCAGACAGGTAGACAGACACCTAACTTGAGAATGTAATTGAATATTTAGATGCTGCTCAGAATTTTATATTTCCTGAATAGACTCTCTCCACATACACACACACCTTCCCAGAATTACCATTCGGAGTAACACCATTGATCACAAGTGTCCTATGGCAGGGCTGCCCTGGGACTATGCTACAACAACCACTGTTACTAATACAACAACTACATATAATATATAATACAGCAACTATGATATAATATTGAATATAACTTCTACTACTACTAAAATGAATTCTTCTACCACTACTACTACTACTGCAATCATGATGACAATTATTGCAACTACTATTTCAATGGTATGGGCAGTCTTGGTTTGTTGGAAGGTTTAACACCACCACCAGTCCCTGGGTGCCTTCAGTAGAGTCCATTCTGTTGAAAGCATTCAAGCCCCAGGTTTCTGGCCTGACAAAAATTTTCTCCTACAAATCCAGAAGGCCCTGAAATATGTCATGAGTACTGCTCTTCTTCTCTTATGATTTCTAATACATATAACACATAGTGAGTGTGTGTATGTGTGTGTGTGTGTGTGTGTGTGTGTGTGTGTGTGGTGTGTGTGTGTAATATATATAATTAAGATTACATTGAATTAGGTACTTAAATTGAGGTACCTTGCTAGGTTGGTATAATCCACATACCCAAACAATATTATCATCATCATCATCGTCGTCGTTTAACGTCTGTTTTCCATGCTAGCATGGGTTGGACGGTTCAACTGGGGTCTGGGAAGCCAGGAGGCTGCGCCAAGCCCAGTCTGATCTGGCAGTGTTTCTACAGCTGGATGCCCTTCCTAATGCCAACCACTCCGAGAGTGTAGTGGATGCTTTTTACGTGCCACCGGCACAGGTGCCAGACAAGGCTGGCAACGGCCACAATCGGATGGTGCTTTTTACGTGCCACCGGCACCAATTGAATATTGAACACCAAGACTCTCTGCAGGGGTGTTTGTACCTGAATGTTCCTACTTGAATCGGCTATAATGAATTGACACCTGTACATCTTTGTTACTCATTTATACTATTTATTTATATATATATATATATATATATATATATTATATTATATTATATTATATATATACACAATACACAAACCATGTAACCGCAATAGCATTATGTGATGCTCACATAATTCACGCAGATCACATTTTCATCTATTTCTTGCTCTATTGCAGCTGATGATGATGAAGATAACAAAAGGAATTTATACGTAGTTTCTTAACACTACCTAATGTATTAGACGAATCAAATTTTTTTCTTTCATTATCATATTTGAACATCCGTTAACTTTCCTTTAAATATTCCAAGCATAACAAACAATTTAAGTCAATTATCATTTATCATGCAACAATTGATAAATAGTCATTGACATGCTAGCAAATAAATAAATCTGTGTACATGTCAGTTTATTTATCCAACCTCTATCACTTCAAATTATATTTCTATTGAAGATCCTCAAAACAGTAAAATGCCTTACAGTTTTGTCCAATATTTGCAAATGATAAAATATTAATCCTTAACCCTTTCACTATCAACCTGGCTGAAACCAGCTCTGGCTCTGAGAACAAATATCTTGTTTTCATAAGTTTTGAATTAAAATCTTCTGCCAAACCTTAGTCACAATTTATATTTCTAACACGAGATGAATAACTAAGTTATTTTACTAACACGAGATGAATAACAAAGTTATTTTACTAAATTCTGTGTTATATTTTAAGTAATTGAAAGAAACACAGAGCATCTCAAAATAAATACAGTAACGAAAAGGTTAAATTGTTTATTTTCATTACATATTCATTCTAAGCATTAAAATAATTTAATTCACTTAACCACCTTGGAAAACTGCACACTGTCTTTAAGCATAGAGACAGGTTACAGGACAACTTGTTAACCAACAAAGAAGTTGTGGATGAACCTAGAATCAATTATCTGTAACTTCTGAATGCTAGTTATTGATTACATCTCAGTGTTATAAATTTGTTAAAACAAATTTGGAATGAGCTACACAATAAGCAACATTGAAGCTTTCAAAAAAAAAAGAGAGAGAGAGAGAAAACCAACTTCATGCAGATCTTCAGAGTTACATGCATGCCAAGGATATGAAATTTTTTTAAAGTATAAAATCTTTTTAAAATCTCCCAATTCATTATAAGGTTATATATATAACCTTAAAATGAAATAACCTTAGCTATAGAATATTTTTGATATTCAAAATCCTGTATGGTTCATAGAAATGGTTACAATAACTCGTAGGTTAGCAGAAATGGTAAAAATGCTGGATGAAATGACAAGCCCTTCTCTTCTACAATTTGAGTTGTGTCAGTTTTGCCTTATACCCCAGTCATGCAATCAATTTTGCCTTATACAGTCATTTCAATTATGAAATCAGTTTTGCCTTATACCCCAGTCATGAAATCAATTTTGCCTTATATAGTCATTTCAATTATGAAATCAGTTTTGCCTTATACCCCAGTCATGAAATCAATTTTGCCTTATACAGTCATTTCAATTATGAAATCAGTTTTGCCTTATACCCCAGTCATGAAATCAATTTTGCCTTATACATTCATTTCAATTATGAAATCAGTTTTGCCTTATACCCCAGTCATGAAATCAATTTTGCCTTATACAGTCATTTCAATTATGAAATCAGTTTTGCCTTATATCCCAGTCATGAAATCAATTTTGCCTTATACAGTCATTTCAATTATGAAATCAGTTTTGCCTTATACCCCAGTCATGAAATCAATTTTGCCTTATACATTCATTTCAATTATGAAATCAGTTTTGCCTTATACCCCAGTCATGAAATCAATTTTGCCTTATACAGTCATTTCAATTATGAAATCAGTTTTGCCTTATATCCCAGTCATGAAATCAATCAATCAACTATACTTCTTTAGAAATGTGTAATGTTTGCATGAATGTAAGGAATTACTTGGTTGATGGAAACAAACTCAGTGCCAAATGTGTGGTACAACTACTACACTGCAATGTGTATCTTCTATCTTCTTTGTTATTAGTTCTAAAGCTGATACACCCACCCAATGCTTTATCTTGGATAATGGATTCTCATTCACTTTACTATCACTCACACACTCCTAGATTAATGAGTAAATCTCCAAATGGCTGGGAAAGTGAATAATGTATCCCTCATTTGCATAATACTATAAAACTCAGAAAGAAGACTCCAGACTGGGGGATCATTTGGGATGCATTAAGTGGTTTCAGAGACTGCAATCTTTATGACAAACTGAATACTAAATACTTGTGTAAGACATCATAGAGATACGGGAAACAGCAGAAACAGAATGCCTAATGTGTGGTGTTGTGCTAATGCAAAAAAGTACAAGAATGGAATAAAAACAGAAACAGATTGCTAAATGTGCATACTGTGGCAGAAACAGTACCAAGGCTGCAACATTGCATCACACAGACACACAGTGCCAAATAAATGTTTTATGGTACTTAGTTGTCTATATTCTGAAGCAACGGTGATTTTCTAAGACAAAGGTAGAATTGTCACAGACTGTATAGTCAGCCATCCTATATGATACACCCTAACCCTTTCTACTGTGTCAGAAATTCAAAGGTACCAAGATATATTAGGCCCTTCTATTCTTAAGAAAAAGTGAAATATGCAAAATAAGTCCCAATAATAGCTTTGTTTTTAAATAAACCAATTTCTACGTTGAACACAAGTACTGACTTTGTACCTCATCAAAAGAAATATTTTTTATCACAAGCAATGCCAATTATTATTATTATTATCATCATTATTATTATTAAAGGTGGTCAGCTGGCAGAATCGTTAGGACATTGGGCAAAATACTTAGCAGCACTTCATCTGCCACTATGTTCTGACTTCTAATTCTGCTGAGGTTGACTTTGCCTTTCCTCCTTTCAGGGTTGATAAATTAAGTACCAGTAAAACACTGGGGTCGATGTAATCGGCTATTCCCCCCCCCACTACCACACACACAAAAAAAAAACAATTGCAAGCCTTGTGCCTGTATTAGAAAGGATTATTATTATTATAATTGAAATGACAAGGTTATGGCATCAGATAAAACGCTTTGTGGTATTTGTTCCAACCCTTTATATCTGAGTTCAAATTCTGCTGAGAATATCTTTGCCTTTCATCCCATCAAGGTTGATGAAATACAGTACCAGTCATATACTGGGAGTTGATGGTATTGATTAATCCCCTCCTGCATCAGAAATCCTTATTAACACCATCATTCCTATTTTAACATACATCTTCCTTGCTGGCATGGGCTGGAGGGTTTTACAGGATTTGACAGGTCTGAGGACTGCATCATGCCTGGATGTCTGCTTTGGCAGGATTTCTACAACAGAGTGCCCTTCCTAATGCCATCATTATTATCATTATTAAGGTGGGGAGCAAGCAGTATCACTGGAGCATCAGACAAAATGCCTAAGATTACGGAGAGAGCAAAATCAGCCACTTCAACTGATCATAAACAGAAGCAAGTATGTGTGTGTGTGCACGCGCGTATAACTAGCTCTTCTTTAAAATATTAAATTCACAACCATCTTACAATATATCTTTAATCTGCTACTTTTCTATCTTTGTTATTAGTTCTAAAGCTGATACACCCACCCAATGCTTTATCTTGGATAATGGATTCTCATTCACTTTACTATCACTCACACACTCCTAGATTAACGAGTAAATCTCCAAATGGCTGGGAAAGTGAATAATGTATCCCTCATTTGCATAATACTATAAAACTCAGAAAGAAGACTCCAGACTGGGGGATCATTTGGGATGCATTAAGTGGTTTCAGAGACTGCAATCTTTATGACAAACTGAATACTAAATACATACAGACATGTTAAAACCTCAGATCTGAAGAAGAGAATAGAAAAGCTATTTCAATATCAAAGAATATCATGAGCAAGACACTTTATTTCACATTACTCCAGTTCACTCAGCTGTAGAAATGAGTTCTGTCAAGGTGGTGAGCTGGCAGAAATGTTAGCACGCCGGGCGAAATGCTTAGCCGTATTTCATCTGCCGTTACGCTCTGAGTTCAAAATCTGCCAAGGTTGACTTTGCCTGTCATCCTTTCGGGGTCGATAAATTAAGTACCAGTTATGCACTGGGGGTCAATGTAATCGACTTAATCTCCTTGTCTGTCCTTGTTTGTCCCCTCTATGTTTAGCCCCTTGTGGGCAATAAAGAAATAAGAAATGAGTTGTGATGTCACTGGTGCCACGCTGTATTGATATTTGCTTTTCCTTTGGATAAAATTGGTGGCACGGAGAGGAGAAGCTGGTACGCATGGGCGACTGCTGGTCTTCTACAAACAGCCTTGTCTAGACTGTTGACTCAGAGGGTAACTTTCTAGGTACAATCCCATAGTCATTCATGAGCAAAGGGGATCTTTACCATTTACTGTTTACCTATAAGTGATCATATTATGATAAGACTGATCGATCATCTTTGAAAATCCTGTGTATCAATGAAAAATAGTAACAGTAATCTCATTATCATCATTTAATGTCCGTTTTGCATGCTGGCATGGGTTGGAGGCCTGACCAGAGCCGGTAAGGTTGGTGGCGGGGTGGTGCACTAGACTCCATTGTCTGTTTTGGCATGGTTTGGCTGGATCCCCTTCCTAATACCAACCACTCCACAGATTATTCTGTGCCGATGAAGGAAAATAACCTGGAAATCACAATACACAGAAATTGTTTTGAGCTTGGTGGGGGTGCTAGATTCCTTGTTCGAAAATATAAGGACACAAATTGTGTTGTATAGCCAGCTGGAGACAATGTCCCCTGGGGCTAAATTACAGCAACATTCATCCCAAGCCAGGACTGCCATGTTGTGTTGGCAAACAATCTTTACTTCAAAGTACTGTTGCTGAATATTTCTCATTGTGAGATTTTAAAAGAGTAATTTTTAAAGAATTTCTTAGGTCTCTTTTTTGTTTATGATGAGAGGTGTCATTATTGCTTCTTATTAATGAAAAAAATCAAAATTGCGAAAAAAAATTAAAATTCAGTCATATTATATTGATGATAATTCAGCCCCCTTAATATTCAGAACTGCTTCAAATATTTATCGATCCTTTGGAGAGTCACATAGACCCGCCCACCCAGGGCTCAGTCAATATTGACCACTCTGCTAATCCCTGGTTGCCAAATACATGCGCGCACACATACACACACACACACACACACACAATTAAATGGAATGTTCCATTACTTTAAAACAAGGAATATTGTAATTGTTCGATCAACTCAACTACTCAATCCCTAGAACTATATCCAAATGGCCGAGTATTCCAAAGACATTTTGAAGCATTTCTCAGGCAGAATCATCATGACACACTGTTATAAGGCTAGCCCTCTTGAATTATAGTTACAATCTATTCTCCATCGACAGGACATACACAGCTTCCATCTACCTAATTTCACCCCAGAAGGCTTGGATCAACCCAAGGTCTATGATTAAATATATTTGTCCTACAGTCAATGATGAAGCAAACTTCACAAACGCACTTAGCTGAATACACTAGTGCAGTGCTTTTCAAATTTTTTGCTGGAGCAGAACCTCAAGGAAACATTCCACTGCCTCGAGGAACCCTTGTGCAATAATTTAATAGTCTTAAGCACACATATCTGCACAGGAGAATTAAAAATTACTGCCGATTTTAGCAGTTTTGTAACTTCTTGCGGAACCCCTGGACTGTACTGGCGGAACCCTAAGGTTCCGCGGAACCCTGGTTGAAAACCACTGCACTAGTGTCTTCACAGACGTGTAAAAGGTGAAATTAAACTGGTCTGAAGAGACGATCTGCTATATGGTCACACACTGTCATTATACCAAGTTTTATCTCCAGAATAAGACTGTGTTTAATTATAACAGTTAGTCTAATTACAGAAGTAATATTTTGATAACAAAATAACTAATGAAACATGCAACTACTAATCAGCAACTACTGACATACAATGTTTGTTTTTTTTTAATAAGATTTCTGCTGATATTTCAAAAATGTTAAAAATTATGACCTTTTTATGCTTCCACTTTTTTTTTTTGTTTTTTAATAATCTTTTCATTGAACAGAAAATTGATATTGGAATATTAAATTAATGCAACAGAATCATTTTGCACACCTTTAATACCCCATCCAAACACACACACTTTTCTGATATATATTTCATCATTTACACACTATGGCAAAGATTTTAATAATCTTATAAATATATATATATAAAAAAATAGGCATAGAAATATGATATAGAGAAATTTATTAAAAGAAAAATCAGAGAAATAGAAAAATAAGGAAGAGATAGAAAAAAGAAATGATAATCAGCGAAGAAACAAATAAATAATTGCGTAATGAAATAAAATAATAATAATAAAAATAATAATTAAGGAAAATGATAAGAAAACCAGTGAAAAAGAAGGGATCAAATAGTCAGGTGGAGAAAGAAGATTAAGTAAAGCTTGACAAATATTTAACATGGAGCTGATAACAAAGAAACTGAGACATGATTGGATGTTAAGCAGAGCAAATGTGGTTTATACATAGATGCAGAATGCCCTTCAACAAGAAAACAAGCTCTTGCATAGGAGTGCAGCGATACTGATACATAAATTGACATTCATAGCAACCAATGGCATCAGTTGATAGATGAACAATTTTTTTTTTGGAAGCTCCCCACCCCCCATACCAAAATGATTTTAAAAAAAAAAAAATAAGGAGAGGAAGGGAACATTACAGATGAATGCTTGTTTTGGAATTAAATGGTTTTCTATTTATTTTATTTATTTTCCATACATACACTGAGAAAGAAAAAAATCTAAATTATTTATGTAGGTACAAGGCCAGAAATTTAGGTGATGTTGGTCAATCAAATCAATCTTTATACCTGACTGATACTTTTATTAATTCGGAAAGAATTATTTCTAATTTTGGAATAAGGCCAGCAATTTTGAGGGCAAGGGGTAAGCTGATTACATCGACCCCCAATGCTCAACTGATACTTATTTTATCAACTCCAAAAGGATAAAAAGTCAAAATATACCCCAGCAGAATTTGAGCTCAGAATATAGCAAGCTCAAAGAAACAATTTGTCCAACATGTTAAAGGTTCTGCCAAGTTCACCACCTTATCAATTCCAAAAGAATGAAGAGCAAAGTTGATCTCATTTGGCAGATCAAATCCAAAAGGATAAAAAGTCAAAATATACCCCAGCAGAATTTGAGCTCAGAATATAGCAAGCTCAAAGAAACAATTTGTCCAACATGTTAAAGGTTCTGCCAAGTTCACCACCTTATCAATTCCAAAAGAATGAAGAGCAAAGTTGATCTCATTTGGCAGATCAAATCCAAAAGGATAAAAAGTCAAAATATACCCCAGCAGAATTTGAGCTCAGAATATAGCAAGCTCAAAGAAACAATTTGTCCAACATGTTAAAGGTTCAGCCAAGTTTACCACCTTATCAATTCCAAAAGAATGAAGGCAAAGTTGATCTCATCTGGCAGGAAATTGAACTCAGAACACAAACAATCAGAACAATGACCATAACTCTTTACACTTTTACTTCTTTCAGTCATTTGACTGTGGCCATGCTGGAGCACCGCCTTTAGCCAAGCAAATGGACCCCAGGACTTATTCTTTGGAAGCCTAGTATTTATTCTATCAGGCTCTTTTGCCAAACCGCTTAGTTACGGGGACATAAACACACCAGCATCGGTTGTCAAGTGATGTTGGGGGGAAAAACACACACACACACGCACACACATATATATATATACACACATATACACACACACACACACATGTATATACTAAATAATTAGGGTTCAGCAAAGTTTTGCTTTACCACATACTGAAGCTTAGAAATAGCAGCCAAAAAACGTTAGCTATTTCTTCTACTTCAAAAGGGACTCCCAGAAAAACCAAAATACTTGAAAACAATCCACACAGGCAGAGAGGAAGAAGTAATGAAAATCAATCAATATCTGGTCACCTATGGACGCGCGTTTTGGAATTAGGTTGGAATGAAGAATATAAAATTATACTTTACCAACCGTTTTCCTCTTCAGCATAGGACCCATCAATAATTAAATATTGAAATATTAAATTCGAAGGTACTGGAATAATTGAACATATCTCTCCACCTAACGGTATCGGACAGATAATATTCAGCGTCAGTACCGCCAAATTCAAAACATGAATGAGGTTCAATCACCCTCCCCTGTCCACCCTCGTGTGTCTACAAGTAAACTACTACAGAAAAAAATCTGTAGCTTGTTATCAGGGAGAAAATTCTATTATCAGTAATAACAAATTATTTAGTATTACTTAAGTTTACCATAAAATGGTCCTTTTTTCATGCCGAACTCTACTTGGTGAAATTATTGATTACTTCTTAATTAATTAATTTTACCCTTTGTTATTATACATATATATATATATATATATATACACATTTATATATATGACGGGCTTTCGGTTTCCATCTACCAAATCCACTCACAAGGCTTTGGTCGGCCCGAGGCTATAGTAGAAGACACTTGCTCAGGGTGCCACGCAGTGAGACTGAACCCGGAACCATGTGGTTGATAAGCAAGCTGCTTACGACACAGCCACTCCTGCGCCTATAAGGTAATTTTTCTGAAGATATGACAATTCTATAAATTCATTACGATTTAACCCTTTAGCATTCAGATTTCTGTACCAAACGTATTCCTTCTTTCTTGACGCTGTTTTGAATTAATCATGAATTATCTTGTAGCTTTGAGATTTCAATGATGTGATTGTGTATCTTTAAAATGACATTGTAGCAGAAGTGTGAGAGGCTGGATCGGGTCAGTTTGAGCATAAAACAAGTAGAATATTTGGGTCAGATATGGCCAGTTTAAATGCTCAAGGGTTATACAATTTCTTACATATGTTGAACCCTTATTTTGTCAAGTGTAATGCTTATTTATTCACAATGCAGCTTTTTAATCAATTATCTTTAATCTTTTGTTTCAGTCATTAGACTCCGGGCATGCTGGAGCATCACCTTGATGAATTTTACTCAAATGAATCAAACAATGATGGAGGTAGTAGATGTTAGTAGTAGTTAGTAGTAGTAGTAGTAGTAGTAGTAGTAGTAGTAGTTAGTAGTAGTAGTAGTAGTAGTTAGTAGTAGTAGTAGTAGTAGTAGTTAGTAGTAGTAGTTAGTAGTAGTAGTTAGTAGTAGTAGTTAGTAGTAGTAGTTAGTAGTAGTAGTTAGTAGTAGTAGTAGTAGTAGTTAGTAGTAGTAGTAGTAGGAGGAGGAGGGTTGTGTAGGTATTGGGTTAGTGCATAATTATTGTGGCTTTTTTTTTCAACAAAAACAACAATAGCAACATGTAACAAAAACATCTCTAAATAATTATTCCGGAGCATATTCACCATCCACTTCAATTACTTCTTCCCATTTATTTGGCAGACGGTCAGACCATCATTTAAAGATGTTTTCGTTAAATATTGTTATTGCCTTTGTTGAAAAAATGTCGCAATAATTATGCACCAACCCCAATACAAGTCAGACCTGGGCGAGCAGATCTATGATCCGAAAGGCATTCCAGCCATGATTATATGCTCTGTTTTATCTCAGACTATACCTAGAACTACCATTATCCAATGAGACATTCATTTTTTTATTTTGATGCTTGTAAGATATTTGACTACTATTTCTAGCAGATTAAGCAACCACCATCCAGAGGCTCTTTCATTGGCTCAAGTTTCATTTATAAGGAAATAGAAATGACATTCTGTAAGGGTTATATTATTTTCCAGTGATATTAAGACAGACACAAAATACATACATACAAATCCCGTTCGGTGGCATGTAAAAAGCACCATCCGACCGTGGCCGTTTGCCAGCCCTGTCTGGCACCTGTGCCGGTGGCACATAAAAAGCACCCACTACACTCATGGAGTGGTTGGCGTTAGGAAGGGAATCCAGCTGTAGAAACATTGCCAGATCAGACTGGAGCCTGGTGCAGCCTTCTGGCTTCCCAGACCCCAGTTGAACCGTCCAACCCATGCTAGCATGGAAAGCAGACACTAAATGATGATGATGATGAAATTCATATGCATACAATTACACAGAGATAAGACCCCCTTTGGTCGTGAATGATCATCAGATTGCACCAAGAAAGTTACCCTGCAAGGCACAAGTCCAGGCAAGATAGTTTATGGAAGACCATCTTCTCCTCTCCATGCCACCGATGTTATCCAAGGGAAAGGCAAAGGGGTCGATACAGCTTGGCACCAGTGACATCGCAACCCATGTCTGCAGCTGAGTGAACTGGGGGCAACATAAAATAAAGTGTCTTGCTGAAGAACACAACACAGTCTGGTCCAGGAATTGAACTCACTACCTCATGACTGTGAGCCTGATGTTCTACATACATACATACATACATACACACACAACATATATCTAACTGGGAGGAAACGGCAAAAAACAGACCACTCTGGAAAACCACCATCCATGAGGGATGCAGAGCTGGAGGAGAAAAAACGATGACGACGGAAGGAGCGCCAACAACAACCACGTGCGACTCTCCCTTCCGGCACTAGATGTCCGCACTGCGACCGATCTTTTCAAGCAAGAATTGGTCTTGTCGGTCACCTATGGACTCACCAGTAAATTTGCGCGAAGACCATCATCCTCGACCTTGAGGGATTGCCATCATCATATATCCATGAGATGTTTCATCAAACAAGTATATATACCCATATTTATGAGGTAGATAAGAGTATATTTGACTAGGTTTCTACATTTCAAGTTTTCTTCAAACAAGATTTTAAAAAAGTGACAGACACACAGACACTCATCATCAAGGATAAACCTAATCAATACATTGCCAAAAGTGTTTAACGAGTGTGATCTAGCATACAAGAGAAAGACAACTATGTTTAAATACTGACTCACAGGCAGAAACACACACACACACACACAAACACACATAAATAAATAAATAAATAAATAAATAAATAAATACAAGCATGCACATATGCATGTATGTATATTTATGTTTGTATGTAGGTGATGTGTGCACATGCATTCAGCTACCTGCAGGAAATGGAGTCAACAAAAGACACCATCTGAAGTGCAAGAGTAAGATAACAAACAAGATATATGCCCATATATATATATATATATATATATATATACTCCCTCTCGCACTCACACACATATGTATATACACATACACACTCATGCACACACACATACTCATACGAAGAAGAATGTTTATAAATAGTATATAGAAACAATACACAAGAGATAATTTTACATGCTAAAACTAAAATAAATATACATGTATGGAAGTATTTATATACATACATATGTATGTATATATGCACACACATATATATATATATGCACACACACATATATATATATATATATATGCACACACACACACACACATATATATATATATATATACACATACTCACATACACACACACATTCTCAAATATGCACATAAACACATACATAAAAGAGTATGTACAGCCAGGCACACACATTCACACAACTTTGCACATGACTCTATACCCAAGTTTCAATACAAATAAAAACTCACTGATGCAATTAGCAAGTCATCAACACACACACACACACAACACACACACACACAAGTTTAGATTCATGTGGGCTGATCTATCATTACCATCAGTAGTGAAAGGAATCAATACATCCATGGAGAGATATCAGTGAACGGAGACAAAAGACAGAAGCAAATACTTCTTATTCCATTCTTTGAGAGAAAAGAGAATAAAGAAGCAAAGATAATGCTTTTTCTTCCTTTTCCCTTTTCTCAAATGTCAGCCAAGGATGATTGTATGAGCAAAGAGCAATTTACTTGACTGTCTTCCTCTTAGTATGAACATACTTACAACAAGAGAATAATGATAGAATAAATCTACAAGCAAGCTGAGCCAGCAATGCAGGGATGATTCAGGATGGAGTCAGTTCATTTCACTGAAGCTTCATATACTATTTTACTCTTTTACTTGTTTCAGTGATTTGACTGTGGCCATGCTGGAGCACCGCCTTTAGTCGAGGAAATCGACCCCAGGACTCATTTCTTTGTAAGCCTTAGTACTTATTCTATCGGTCTCTTTTTCCAACCGAACCGCTAAGTGACAGGGACGTAAACACACCAGCATCGGTTGTCAAGCGATGTTGGTAGGGGACAAACACAGACACACAAACATATACACATACACACATATATATATATATATATTATTTATATTTTTTAATTAATTTTTTTCTATGTATTGGCTTATGATTTTCACTGTTTGATTTGCCTAATAGTGGTTCTATCTCTAATTTAATATATATATATATATATATATTATATATATATATATATATATATACACGATGGGCTTCTTTCAGTTTCTGTCTATCAAATCCACTCACAAGGCTTTGGTCGGCCCCAAGGCTATAATAGAAGACACTTGCCCAAGGTGCCACACAGTGGTACTGAACATGGAACCATGTGGTTCGTATGCGAGCTACTTACCACACAACCACTCCTACACCTATATATATATATATATATATATATATAGCAAGAGAGAGAGAGATTCAAGTAAACTGGTAGTACTTGTAAAAAAAAAAAGCTTCTTAATGTATCATTTTACAAAACATAGAATATATAGAATGATACAAGAGAAAACACTACGTTGAGAATTCGGGGTTTAACAAAAGCTTCCTTTCACCTGAAGGACGTAGGTAAAATTCAGCATTATTTTGAAGGATTTTTTGCATTTTGCATTAATGCTGGCATGCAAGTGATTTATTTATTATTAAATATAATAATATAAATTATTTACATGTTTTTAAGTTACAAAACAATTTGTCATGATGTTAGAATTTTCTTATTGTTAAATAAAATTTCATCAAATTATTTCTGTCATTTATGACTTTATATATATATATGCGTGTAAGTGTGTGTGTGTGTGTATGTGGAGACGCGTGGCTTAGTGGTTAGGGTATCAGCATCATGATCGTAAGATTGTGGTTTCGATTCCTGGACTGGGCGACGCGTTGTATTCTTGAGCAAAAAAAGAACTTCATTTTGCATTGCTCCAGTCCACTCAGCTGGCAAAAATGAGTAACGCTGTGATGAACTGGCGTTCCGTCCAGCTGGGGAACACATACGCCATAGAAACCAGGAAACCGGGCCCATGAACCTGGCTAGGCTTTAAAAGGGCACATTTATTTATTATTTTATATATATGTATATATATATATATATATATATATATATATACTTTATTTAAAGCAGCAGAAAATTCAGCAAAACCTGTTACTCTGAGTTTCACGTTCCCATTCGTCAGACAGTTTTTTCTAGCAAATACTGTCCGACGAACGGGAACGTGAAACTCAGAGTAACAGGTTTTGTTGAATTTTCTGCTGCTTTAAATAAAGCATATTACTCTACCACTGGTATTTGAGTACTCTTTTTTCCACCTTGTTTCACATTTATGTGTTTACTCAGGTATATATATATATATATATATAATATATATATATTATATATATATATATATAATGCAAGAGGACTAATATAAGAGCCATCTTTTTAAAAATTTTCTATATGGAGCATTGGGTACGTTAAAAGTCATCAGTGTCATCCAGTCAGGCAACTTGCCCAGACCCTAGACCAGTAGATTATATTGGTCTTTTGATGGCTGAAATAGTTCATCTGCACATGCAACAACTACAGATGATAGCAGTAGTTCAGTAACTGAACTGGTTAATCCTGGCTATTGACTGTTCATCTACTCAGCATCTAGTGATATTCATTACTGACTCAGTAAGTTCATCTGCTGAACTAATTCACATCCTATTTCTTTACTACCCACAAGGGGCTAAACACAGAGGGGACAAACAAGGACAGACAAACGGATTAAGTCGATTACATCGACCCCAGTGCGTAACTGGTACTTATTTAATCGACCCTGAAAGGATGAAAGGCAAAGTCGACCTCGGCGAATTTGAACTCAGAACGTAACGGCAGACGAAATACGGCTACGCATTTCGCCCGGCGTGCTAACGTTTCTGCCAGCTAATTCATATCCACCATGCTGCATCCTATTATTATTTCAATGTAGCCCTACCTTGGGTGCTGTGACTTTAAACTGCATCCTGTAGTGGGGGTGGGGGCTAGTTTGAAGGTCCCAGGCTTTTGAGGAGTATGAAATCTCCCACTCTTGCTCCTAGATCTACTCTGACCTACAGTAGTTGCAGCTGTCAGGGGCCTAGTTATGGATTAATTAGCATGCAAATAGAGGTAGGTTGTCAATGGAAATGAACAGCTGCCCTGGATCAAACCACAGGTGCTCCCTCAGCAAGGCCTAGCATTTTGTAACCACCCAAGCCAAGGTTACATTGAAATCATAAGATGCAACAAGGTGGATGTGAACAGTCTCAGCAGGTGAACATTAGAAGTAGTTAACATAATAAGCTCCTGTATATAGGTCAGTGTGCACAACTATAATTAGTAGTAGTAACGAAGATTAACATCAATTAATTTAGGTAATCAGATGAGAAGTGATGTCAAGAGCTTCTATGTGGCTTCTCATCATGCTAGAAGTAATAACAGCAAAATCTCCATCAAATCATGTTACTGTCTGAAAGGAAGGATACTTTTGATAGCACAGTCCTTGATACTCTATACCTGAAAATAAGACACAGTGGCCGTGGTTGGAATGCCTTTGATCATAGGTTTGCTGAATCAGAGCTGGTTTGGGATTAAACAACAACAACAACATCTAATTTTATAAACAGAAGAGAAATCCTGTTGGTGTACCGTGAGATGTAGAGACTAAAATTTTGAGGGTTTTAAAACCCTTCTCATGTGCGCAGTTTGTTTCTCCCTTACCCAGTCTATGACTATCTGATGTATAACTTAGACACTTATCAGAAAAGTGAAACCATCATGTTATCTTGCAGCCTGCTGGAGCCCACATTGAGTCACTATATGAAGAAATTTGTGTTCATGTAGTAATTCAAGAGAGGTCACAATATGTTGATGTACATCCCCCATTGTTTTCTTCAAGAACCATAACAGGATTTGAACCCAGCACTGAAAGCTAAAGGAATATCTCATGCATAATACAGTGCCCCACTCCCCCACTAGCTCACAGCTATATTAAATAATTCTCCAAGGAAATTTTTCACAACATATGATAGGCCCTTGAAAGTCAAGAATTTTAGCAAGGGATATAATGCTGTCTGTCCTCAAAACAGAATGTAAACTGCTCTCCTTTCAGTAAGTAAGCTGTAAGTCAACTGTCTCGCTTAGATATAACTCAAGATTAGGTGATCTCTCATAACAAAACACTAAATCATGTGACTAGAAGGAGGACTTTACAGCAATGTTAAAACACTAGGTCACACGACTAAAATCAGATCAGTGCCCACAGTGGCCATTTCAGGCATCTGGTCAGAGGAGAAAGAGTTACACTCATCACCTTTATCAAGACTTCCATCACTGGTTGGAGAAAGGTAGAAATTTATTCTCATTAAATGTTTGCAACATATTGTATTCTCTAACATGGAGTGAAGAATCCAGGCACTTGAGCACAAATGCTTCAGAAGTTTATTATACATCCTGTATACAGAGCACAAAATGAACAGCTTTGTCATGCAGCAAGTCAACAAATACACTGCCAGACAGGAACCACTCTTTGTGCAGGTAAAAAGACAAAAGCTAGCCTGGTATGGTCATGTTTCCTGCCTCAACTCTGTCCGAAAGCATTCTTCAGGGGACAAATGAAGGAGAGTGGAAGAGATGCAGAGAAAATCCTGAATGGGCATCATCAAGGACTGGACAAGCCACAACACAGCAAACTTGCTATGCATAACAGAGAACAGAGACCATTGGCAACAGCTGACTGTGAAAGCATCTAGTGTGGTATCCCAATGACTGGCTGCATCAGTTAAGGGATTTTTATGATGATGATGATGATGATGTATTCTCTGCAAAAGTCCCCTTAGGTCAGGTGATCACATAAAACTAATTTGTCTTGGTACGTAAAAAACACCCACTACACTCACGGAGTGGTTGGCGTTAGGAAGGGCATCCAGCTGTAGAAACACTGCCAGATCAGACTGGGCCTGGTGCAGCCTTCTGGCTTCCCAGATCCCCGGTTGAACCGTCCAACCCATGCTAGCATGGAAAGCGGACACTAAACGATGATGATGAATAGGAAGATTAAACTTACCACCCAATCTACCCACATTGCAACTACAAATAGATGTGGGGAAGGCTGTGAGCTTGTACTATAAACACGGATGAATTCAATGTGGAACAGATACAGCAGAACAAAAATTGGTAACTGAAAGGGAAAAAACCTAGGTTTTCCAGTTGAAATCCCACACATTTTTCTTTGCTTTTTAACTATCAAGGGCCATTAATCCTTTTCTTACCATATTTCTAATTAAATATACTGCCTTTGTTTCAATTAATTTCAAAATAATTAAGAATTTAGTAAACTAACTTTATTAAGCTGGTCTTTGGAACATAAATCAATATGAAATTTTAATTGGTTTTCGTTTAGATCACTTTAAAACAAGGAATTTATATAATAATACTAAGAGGTGGTATGAAAAGTTGGTATCGAAAATATATGACTGATCAATTAAGAGAGGAGATGAAACAACTCAAATCTTGGTCATTGAATCTCAACGGCTAAAGTTTCAATTTTGCAAGAGCTGAATCCTATGTCAACCCCAATTAAAATTCAATAGCTTAGGCCTTGTAGGCAGTCGGCAAATGTCCAAGTATTTATTGGCTCTAAAGAAAATCCAGATTTTCTTGTACAATTTTACCAATGTTAAGAATATGAGATTTGCTAGAATGGAAATGATGAATCTTTACATAAAAAACTGATTCATGAAAAGCAGGAACTATTATTTGATTTTCTTCACTATAAAGAGATCTAAATGTGCTGCTTTCACCATCAGTTGGCATTAACAACCAGATTTATTCCAATCTGCATTGTCTATATCATCCAAAAATTTCAATCATCTGATCCTATTGGAATTATTTCCCTTGTTTGAAGCATCTATTTATTTCTTTTCTGTTTTTCTTTTTTAGAGTTTAACATGTTTGTTACTGTATTTCTGTTAAATTACACTACCATTGTTTCAATTAATTTTTAAAATAATGAAAAATTTAGTAAAATAATTTTGCCATTATTAACCTTGTGTATGAAACATAAAATTAGCATAAAATTTTGATGGACAGTTTTAACTTAGGTCACTTTAAAACATAATGTTCATGATGTAGAATGAGAGACAGTCTCAGGCAAGTCAGTATCAAGAGCATTAAACACTCTTACAGGAAGATTTTGTTTGTTAATTGCCAGAAAATCCTCAACTAATTGAAAGTTCTCCAATCCACTATTTATATATGCAAGATCCTACTATTTAAGTATGTATATATAGATATACACATACTTATGTACTAAAGACAAACTACATATATATATATATATATATATATATATATATGTATGTATATATTATATAAAACGGGCGATACTGCTAGTATATATATATTTTTTTTTTCTCAGGAACTATTAGACCTGACACTGTGTATTCGCTTTGTTCTCTTACTTTATTTTCATCTTATAAATCATCTCATAATAATGACTTTTATGACTTTTATTACTACCTCAGTCAATCTAAATGTATATATTTGTCATTACCTGTCATAAAAAAGCCTTTTTTTTAAATTTACAATGTACATTTTCGTTGATTTTTCATATTTTACCCTTATATTTCCACGTGTATCTTATATTTTCTTTTTGTAACATATTTCTACTATATATATATATATATATATATACATATATATATATTGTTGATATGTTGTCAATTGTGGAACACAGCTGTCACTACATAAACTTGACGGAAAGTATTACACTTCAATATGGAAAGACGAGGAATCAAAATGTATTGTATGATAATCTATATACACAGATAAAATGATAAACAAGGGGGCACACTAACCAGCACATGTTATCCAGGTATATAGAATTTTCATCAAAACTTGGGAGTTACTGTCAATCATTTTATATTTCATTTGGATTTAGCATATCTCTCTACATATATTAATACATACACAAACATACACTCACATTTATACGTGTGTACATGCATTTTTGTACCTTCATGTACACCCCATAAATGCATATGCTACTATATATATATATATGATTTAAAGGACTAACCACTAAAAGTGGACAGTCAATATGCTAGATATAGACGTCAAAATCGCTATTTTCCACGAAGAATGGGTTCTTGAGGAAAAACTCAGCAAAAAACCAAAGTGTAAAAATAAGCAAGACAAATGAAAATATACGAAATAAAAATACGAAATACAAAATATTTTCATTTGTCTTGTATATTTTTACACTTTGGTTTTTTGCTGAGTTTTTTCTTGAGAAAACATTCTTTGTGGAAAATAGCGATTTTGACGTTTATATCTAGCATATAGACTGTCCACTTTTAGTGGTCAGTCCTTTAAATTTAGTATGTAAAAAATATTTTTAATCTTCGGATTTTTTTAAAATATGCTCGGCCACTGGTTTTAATTGATTAATATCAATTTCTACCCTTATTCAATTTTAAATTTTATATATATATATATATATATATGGTATTAACCATAAAATAATGTGGGGTAATTATAAACAAGAAAAAAGCAACAAGAATGGATTAGTTTTTCAGTACAATTGTTTCATACGAAGAACAGCTTTATTAAAAGCTGCAAATATTGCAGCAAATACAAGTGTCCCGTATTTGCTGCAATATTTGCAGCTTTTAATAAAGCTGTTCTTCGTATGAAACAATTGTACTGAAAAACTAATCCATTCTTGTTGCTTTTTTCTTATGTATATATATATATATACAAATTTATGTACACATATGCATGAATAAATATGTAACCATATTTTTTTATACGTCTCTTTAAATTATTCATTCATCCCAGGTGCAACAGGTGAAGCGCTTTTAGAAATGACATTTTCATTAGTGTTCAGGTATTTTTCCTATATTAACAAGCAGAACATGTGATTCTTCTTCTTTAGTTCTCTTCCTGAAGTTAGAGCTCTCCAAACAGCTAAACTGTCCCAGGAAAGGGCTTCTTATATCATCCAAGAAATCACCCAGAATGTCCAAGGAGGCATCGTAATTTCGTAATTAGGTAAAAAATTATTCTTTGAGTCAGAGTGGAAATATAGGTATATTTTTTTTTTTTAGTATTATCATTGTTATAGGCCAGCAAAAACAAACAAAGAATAAAAGTAAAATGAAAAAGAAAGGAAAATATTCCTGCTAGACCCCTTCCCCCATAACAAGAACAATAACAACAGTTAAACACTGAGTTAGGACATTATAAACATACTAGGAAATAAAGCCTCTATCGTGTGGTCTGGGTAAAAGAAAAAAAAGTTTCAAATAATAACGGTAATAATAAAAAAAAAAAATGGAAGGAAGCTCAAAACCAGGTTCAAAAAATAACTGCTACAACATCACTACACCAAAGGAGCACATGGAAACCACAGCAAAAATATGGAGACAAACAAAAATGTATAAAAGAAGTTGACAAAGATGTGTGTGTATATTTACACATATATACATATATATGTATATATATGTATATATATATATGTATATATATATGTGTATATATATATGTATATATATATGTGTATATATATGTGTATATATATATGTGTATATATATGTGTATATATATATGTATATATATATGTGTATATATATATGTATATATATATGTATATATATATGTGTATATATATGTGTATATATATATATATATATATATATATATATATATGAATGTTTTACTTGAGGAGAAAGGAATAGGGGAAAAGCTGAAAAACAAAGCATTAATAAACGTGAACATAAAAACATATTGAAAGAAGCAAGCGTATGTATCTATGTATGTATGTATGTGTATATATGTATATATATGGAGAGAGAGAGAGAGAGAGAGAGATTGCCTCAAATAAAAAGTGAACAGTGAAGAGAAAGAAAAAAACAAAAAAAAAAAAAAATCAAAGGTGAGCTTTTGATGTTCTTAAATCCAAACTGAAACCAATGATTGAATTTCATTTGAAAGTGAAGAAAAAAAAGCAGTTTCAGTGCAGTGTCAGATGTGCTGGGGTGGGGTGGAATGGAATGGTTAGCAGTAGGGGGCTGTTGATTGGCTTATCTATATATATAAAAGTGAGGTTGTGTGGTGTCTGTCTCCTACGATTTAGATTCCTAACTACTCCCACATTTTGCGGTGCAGTTTAACCAAAACCGGGTATCTTATAGTCGTGATTCATATCGAGCCCTTCTGGGTATTAGTGCGTGTCTACGATGAGTCTACGATTTAAAAAAAAATTTACCATCATTTTTTTCCATTTTAATGCATTTTTTTTCGCTATTATATAAGGAAAGTAACTCTCTGAAAATGTCTACGATAAGTCAACGATTTTTTAAAAAATTTACCATCACTTTTTTTTTCCATTTTTAATGCATTTTTTTGCTATTTTTTGGCTATAACTCTCTAAAAATGCTTATATAGTTATTTCCCTTACAAACCCGAGCAACGCCGGGCGATACTGCTAGTCTATATATATAAAAGTGAGGTTGTGTGGTGTCTGTCTCCTACGAATTAGATTCCTAACTACTCCCACATTTTGCGGTGCAGTGTAACCAAAAGCGGGTATCTTATAGTCGTGATTCATATCGAGCCCTTCTGGGTATTAGCGCGCGTCTACGATGAGTCTACAATTTTAAAAATAAATTTACCATAATTTTTTCCCATTTTTAATGCATTTTTTTGCTATTATATAAGAGAAGTAACTCTCTAAAAACATATTATTAAATCTCAGAATGTAAAAAGCTACAGTAACCCCCCCCCCTTTGTGGTTAGCCATATTGAGATGGCTATTATACTTTACATCTCTAAAAATGCTTATATAGTTATTTCCCTTACAAACCCGAGCAACGCCGGGCGATACTGCTAGTAATGATTAAAAAGAAAGATCTTAAGGGTCAACTAGTAGGAGCATGTCACAAATGAAGAGATTCTGAGAAGTGTGAAGTCATGACCATTGCAAAGAGAATGCAGATTCCACCTGGCTGGCCACATTTTTTGTATGGTCAATCAACGGCACTTAAAAACAGCCATGGCTTGAGTACCACCAATCAGCAGGCCAAAGGTCACTTGGCAGCAGGCATTTCAAAATGACTTGAAGATGGTTAATATTACAAGGAACAGACAAGAGTAGCAGCCAACTGAACCCAGTGGAGAAAGCTCGCTGCCCAATGCAGTGAGCAGTGCAAGAGGACCTAGAGCTAAATCCTCATCGTCGTTTAACATTCATTTTCCATGCTATGGGTTGGATAGCGAGCAGGAGCTGGCAAGTCCAGAGGCTGCACCATGTTCCAGAGTTTGTTTTTTGGCCTGGTTTATATTGTTTTATATTGGCATATTTTGGTCATATTATGAGGAGAAAATCCCTGGAGAAGGACATCATGCTCGGAATGGTCAGTGGCAAGAGAGGAAGAGGCCGACCAAGACCCCACTGGCTTGACACCATCAAGAGTGATACCGGAAGGACATAGCCAGTCTGAAAGAAGCGGCCCAGGATAGAACTGACTGGAGGACACTGATCCATGGAGTAACCGAGAGTCAACTTCGAGTGAGCAGATAGATAGATAGATAGATATTGTTTTTGGCTTGGTTTATACAGCTGGATACCCTTCTTAAAGCCAACCACTTTACAGAGTGTAGTGAGGGGTTTTTCACATATCACTATCGTCAGCGCTTTTTACATGTCACTAACACCAATGCTAAGTAAGCAGTGTTATTATAATAGTATTTATCACATCTTTTGAATACCATTGAAAGAAGTTAATTTATAAATTAACAGTAACATGTGTAGATGCACAGCAGGTCGGGAATTATTTTCACCATGTTCCATCACAGAAACTTAGAAGTATTCAAGTACTTTCTAATGATAAGGTTGTCTTTCTACCTTGTATTTCTATTTATTAATTTATTTTTACAAACATGAAATACAGTTTGTGTCCAAAATCACCAAACTTATAAATTTTTCTTGCTAGGTGAGGACTTTACAAGAGAACACAGTTGAAATCAATGTTTGGTTTCAGTGAAGAATAAATTTTAAAATAATCTGGAAGCTGTAGGGAATGAGTGAGTAAATGAATTAACGAATGCATAACCAAATAAATGTCAAAAAATACAATAAAGTTACCGGTGATTATAAAATATGTAAGGCAAACAGTTAGACAACATGTTTACAAAACAGAAGTCAAACTGACAAAACAGAAAGAATAGCTCATATAGAAATGTGAAGAGGAAGAGAGGTGAAAGAGGAGGCTAAAGGAAAGGGGAGGAAAGTAAGAGAAGGAAATAGATAGTTGAACAATCGGAACACAAAACTGATGTTGAATGGTTGAGGGAGAATAAAATAAGAGAAGGGCAAATATAAGAAAGGAGGAAACAGAAGAGAAAAAAGAAAAGCAGCAAGAAGAATCTGAAGATCAAGAAGCCAGAATGTCAAAGAGCCAGAGGGTTGATGAAGAGTTATGAAGGGAAGTAGGAACCAGAGGGCAATAGGAAGAGCGAAAGGGTTAATAGGTGAAAGAAGAACTGGAGAGTCAAAGATAATCAGAAGAATTAAAGAAGAATAAAGGGCCAAAAAAGAGCCAGAGGATTCAAGAAAAGGTGGAGGGTTCAAGAAGAGCTAGAGCGTTTAAGAAGAACCAGAGGGTTCAAGAAGAGCTAGAGGGTTCATGATGAGCTGGAGGGTTCAAGAACAGCCCAAAAATTGAAGAAGGGTCACACGGTCAAAGAGGAGCCTGAGGTTCAGGGAATGAGTCAAAGGATCAATGAAAAGATAGAAGGTCAAAGAAAGAGTCAGAAAGTCAAAGAACTAGAGGATCAAAGAAGTGTCAAATGTTCAAAGGAGAGTCAGAAAAGTGTTAAAAATGAGAGGATGAAAGAGAAAGGAGAGGCTCAGAGAAGGAAGCAGAAAGAATGAAGGAAGAGTAAGGATGAAGAAAGAAGAAATAATAAGAAAGCAGATGGATATTTTTTAAAAATCACAAGGATTAGAAAGAGAGAGAGTGGGAGTAGAAAAGTAGAGAAAGAGGCAGGGACAGACATATGAATGTGAGATAAAGGTTTTGTTGGGAGAAGTAGAGTTAAAGATATAGAGTCAGAAGTAAAGGGACAGAGCTTAAGAAAAGGAAGGGAAGAGACATGAAATGTAAATAAAAAAGAAGAGGTGGGTAGAGGAAAGAAGGGAAAGATGGAATGATGACAAAGTATGGAGATAGAAAGGAAATAGTTAAACAGGAAGGAGAAAGGGCGGAGGGCAGAGGGAAGGAAAAAGAGAAAGAGTAAGATAAAGAGGGGAGAGAATGTGAAAAGAAAGACAATAATAGAGTAAGGAGAGGAAAACGAAAAGTCGGAGGAGAAACAAGAAAAAGAAAGGAGAAGAAGGAAGAGGAGGAGGAAAGACAAACGACTGAGAAGAAAACAATGATGTCGCAGAAAATAAAAGAAAAAGAACAAAAACCACAGACAAGCATCCAAGAGAAAGATAAAAAGAGTGCAGCATACAAACACCAAAAATAAACAAAAAAAAGTCTTATTCGTAATAATAATAATGATAATGATAATAATAATAATAATAGTAGTAGTTATTAATACTAATAAAGAATTAAAAAAAAAAAAACTTACCTCAATTTCTCCAAACTCCAAAAGTGAGTAGCGCCGTTCTTCAAGTCTTGCACTTCAACAGCAACAATGGTCTTGGGAAATGGTCTGTTACTGTCTCTCTCATCTTGAGGCAAGAGTTCAGAGGACAAAGGTGAGTAGTTGGTGTCGGTCAGCAGAACAAATTGAAATTGAACCTACAAAGACATTTGAAGTCAATGCCACACTTTAGATATTTATTGAGTTTTGGGCTTATTTTGAACGGGCATTGCCTGTATGTTGAATGGTGTGTGTACATGTGTGGGTGTATGTGTGTTGATTGTATGTGTGTGTGTTTAGTATGAGTGTGTACATGTCAGAAATACTGAGTGCAGGAGTTAAGTATGTATGTGTATGTGTGTGTGTGTGTGTGTCATGTATGTGCAGGAGTTGAGTATATGCAGAGTATGAGTGCAAGCTGAGTACAAGCATATGTTGAGTACAAGCATATGTTGAGTACAAGCATGTGTTGAGTATAAGCATATGTTGAGTACAAGCATATGTTGAGTACAAGTATGTGTTGAGTATAAGCATGAGTACAAGCATATGTTGAGTACAAGCATGTGTTGAGTACAAGCATGTGTTGAGTACAAGCATGTGTTGAGTACAAGCATATGTTGAGTATAAGCATGTGTTGAGTACAAGCATGTGTTGAGTATAAGCATGTGTTCAAGTACTGAGTGTGTGTTGAGTGTACATGTGAGTTAAGTATGCATGCGTATGTTGAGTATGTGCATGTTTTGAGTTGCATACATGCTAGCGTTGAGTGCATGGGTACGTACCTTCTTGTTAAGTTCGACACTGATGGCATTGGATTCTTTCAAGAAAATAGCGTTGCCCCAGAGATCATCCTGTAACAACACAAAATACAAACAGCAGTTTACTTCACAAAGTCTTTGACCAATCTTTCAGCATCAACAATAACATTTTATGAACCAAGAAGGAAGCCTCTAAGCCAGGGCTGGCCAATCTGAGGCCCGCAGACTTTTATCTTGTGGCCCGCTTGATATTTTCTTGAAATGGGTTTATTTAAGCCCTTACCCAACAATTATTTTGAAAATAAATGTATTTTTTCAGACATATTTTTTAATTGTTTTATTTTACTATGTTTTGAATGGTGATTTCGAGGTATATTTCAAACCTTATTTATTAAGAATTTTAATTCAATAATATTGATTTTAAATTACCGCTTTGGGCAGAAACGAGTTAACCCATTTTTTTCATAAATCATATTACTTTTACAAAAAATCATGTTATTTTATTTGGTTATCTTATTTTCCAAATTTAGAATGAATGATCAAAAGACAACGTAAAAACAAAGTGAATACTTCTATTCATAAAATGTGCCTTCCAACCCTTCGACTGTCTCCAGGTGACTAAATCATACTCGGTCTTCAATGCCTTACTCAAGCGAAAGGTGGCAGAAATCGTCACTGCCAGACGTATAAAGTGAGCGAATATACTCGTATATGTCAAAAAAGAGTTTATAATAGACAAAGGAACTCATTTGCTGTCGATTTTGGCGAGTCTATCTTTTGACGAGTTAACTCACCAGAGATAGAAAAAAACGTATATATTCGTTTCTGCTGGGTAAGGGGTTAAACAAACATTTTAAAAATTTTATCAAAAATTAAAGATTGTAATGAAAAGTAAAAAAGAAAGATACTAATGTTTTTGCAATGATAATATTTCATGTTGAATCAATGATCTTTCATTCATTATTATAATAATAGCATGAGAAAACAAAATTCTTTCAATTCTGTCAGTATACAAGCAGCCCTCAAAAAATTTCTATGATTAAAGTGGCCTGCAATGTAATTCGAGTTGGCCAGGCCTGCTCTAAGCCAATGGCTCTCAACCAGGGTCCATGTAAGATTTTGTAGTTTTGCTTACTTCTGCAGTACATTTTTAAAAATAAAGTAGCTAGTTAGAAAAATCTAAATATCAGATTAAAGTAGTAATTATACTATGAAGTAATATTTATTGCCACATCAATATGGCTCTTTGACGTTACTACCATTTTAACCCCAGGCAGATCGTCCTGTATGTATTACAAGTACCCTGTATGTATTACTAACTATTTCTTTACTACCCACAAGGGGCTAAACACAGAGGGGATAAACAAGGACAGACAAACGGATTAAGTCGATTATATCGATCTCAGTGCGTAACTGGTACTTAATTTATCGACCCCGAAAGTCGACCTTGGCGGAATTTGAACTCAGAACGTAGCGGCAGACGAAATACGGCTACGCATTTCGCCCGGCATACTAACGTTTCTGCCAGCTCGCCGCCTTATGTATTACTACCGTCCTCCTGTAGACGATGGGATCACAAGACCAAATGGCTGCAGCCTACTTGTGCCCATCTTCAGTCGTGAACAGCCAACTACTAGAAATAGTGGGAATTCAATTCAGCTCGCAATATGTACAGAAATAAGGATGTTACATGACAATGATGATGACGAATCTCAAAATCAAAGAGACTGAGGACTAATTAAAACAGAAAAGAAGGCTAGACAAAAACGGTGAGAGAGTAGACAGAAGAATCTATATTTGTCCACGACTATACAGGTACCTATAGAACCTCTCGAAAGAGCTGTTCTTCACTCCTGCTCCAGAGCGTCGGCTGCGGGGTCACTCTGAAAAGCTCTATCTGTGACGATTTCATCTCAATCGAAGGAGAGGGGCTTTCTCCGTCCGGGTTGCAGATTCGTGGAATAAGCTGCCGGACGAGATAGTGAAGATGCCGACGACCGCTTGGTTCAAAGTCTCTCTTGACCAGAAATGGCCTGAACTCTTTGCCTGAACACCCTATCTGTACATAACTCCATGTCCCCCTACATGGCCTTGCTTTTTGCTTTTTGAGCCAAAAAATTAACTTAACTTAATTAGTGAGAGCATGGTATATGTTACCAAGCCACACTCGTCATTGGCTGATGGTTGGCTCTTCTTAATAATATGGTTGTCATTGATTTCTTAAAAAAAGGTGCTAAAAAATATGATGGGTTGCATACTGACCGAAGATAAACCAAACAAGAAAGAAGAAAGAGAAGGGGATGAAAATAAGGGTTACTTACTCTCAGGGATGTAAATTGATGGTATTTCCATTTCCGAAAAGCCCAGAGGGCTATTTGACGCTCATGGTCAGTCCATGTGCATTCTAGTATTAGAAAAGGGAAGACATATTAGAGAAAGAGTGTGGGAGAGAGAGAAACAGACAGACAGACAGACAGACAAACAGACAGACAGACAGACAAACAAACAGACAGAGAGACAGACAGTCAGACAGACAGACAGACAGACAGACAGACAGACAGACAAACAGACAGACAGACAAACAGACAGACAAACAGACAGATAGACAAACAAACAGACAGAAAAACAAACACACAGACAGACAAATAGAGGAACAAAGTGCATATATGTACAAACATGCACAGGCACACATATCTTTTATCTTTTACTTGTTTCAGTCATTAGACTGTGGCCATGCTGGGGCACTGCCTTTGAGAATTTTTAGTTCAATGAATCGACCCCAGGACTTATTTTCTTTTTAAGCCTGGTACTTATTCTTTTGGTCTCTTTTCTCAAACAGCTAATGTTACAGTGATGTAAACACACCAACACCGGTTATCAAGCAGTGGCAGGAGACAAACACAGATGCAAAGACACACACACACACATATACATATATATATATATTCAACAGGCTTCTTTCAGTTTCCAGCTACCAAATCCACTCACAAGGCTTTGGTCAGCCCAAGGCTATAGTAGAAGACACTTGCCCAAGGTGCCGTGCAGTGGGATTGAACTCAGAACCATATGGCTGGGAGGTAAGCTACTTACCACACAGCCACACCTGCACCTATAATACATATATAAGTTTGCAAAACAAATGCACAATTGAAATCAAAATCAAATTTTATGACTGGCATCCATGCTAGTGGGGCGCTAAGAGCACCATCCAAGCATGATCGTTGCCAGAGTGGCTAACAGGCTTTCGTGCCAGTGGAACGTAAAAGGCACCATTCGAGCGTGATCGTTACCAGCGTCGCCTTATTGGCACTTGTACCGGTGGCACGTGAAAAACCATTCGAGCGAGATCGTTGCCAGTACCGCCTGACTGGCCACCGTGCTGGTGGCACATTAAAGCACCCACTACATTCTCGGAGTGGTTGGCGTTAGGAAGGGCATCCAGCTGTAGAAACTCTGCCAGATCAAGATTGGAGCCAGGTGCAGCCATCTGGTTCGCCAGTCCTCAGTCAAATCGTCCAACCCATGCTAGCATGGAAAGCGGACATTAAATGATGATGATGCTGATAATGATGATGAAAAAGAGAGAGAAGAATATTCCAGAGACTTACCCATCTGATGGTCTTCTTCTTCATTGAAGTCATCGGTGGTGTAACTGGACATCATAGAATGTCTCTCAACCTGTTCTTGTAAAGCATGAATTTGGAACTCATAGTCCTAGAAACAGAGAAAACAGAAAGAAACTAATATAGAAGTAGGTATAGATTTTAGTTGTTGTTGTTATTATTAATATTGTAAGGCGGCAAGCTGGCAGAACAGTTAGCACACCGGACGAAAAGCTTAGCAGTATTTTGTCTGCCACAATGTTCTGTGTTCAAATTCCACCAAGATCGACTTTGCTTTCATCCTTTTTGGGGTTGATAAATTAAGTACCAGTGGAACGCTGCATATTTTTAGAATGACATTGTGTGGTAGGTGTGAGAGACTGGATCTGACTGATTTGAACATAAAGCATGCAAAATATAACTGCTTAGATACTAAAGGGTTAAAGTGATCTAAAATCTACCTGTCAAAATTTCATGTTAATTTAGGCATCAAACACCAGTTTAATAACAATAAAGTCATTTTACTAAATTCTTCATTATTTTAAAATTTAATTGAAACAAAGGTAACATATCAGTTCTATATTTAAGAGATGAGGAATTAGGTATATTATTTACATTTGACAGATATTTGTCCTCATCTTGTTTGTTGGTAACACAACATTAACAAGAACCTCGAAAAATACCTTGGGAATGAGAACCCAGGTTCAAAATTTCCCCCAAGACACCTGATGAAGGCTGGAGGGTATATCAGCCAAAATGTTGTGTTAGCAACAAACAAGATAAGGACAAATATCCGTCAAATGTAAATAATGTACCAAACTTAGAGTTTGTTACACTACAAACAGCAGGATCCTTTTGAAAAAAGAGAAAAAAAATGAAGACACACATGAAAGCCCCCACCTTTCTTTGCTGTTCAAAAAGCATGTCAGCTTCTTCTTTCTCTTTCCGATACTGCTCTTCAAGGGCAAGCAATCTAGAGGAGACAACGAAATAAAGAAAAAGAGTAAAAAAAAAAAGGGGTTAAAATGGAAAGATACCAGCAGCAATACAATAACATTTATTAGTTGTTTTTTATCTCCAAAAAATACTTTTTAAAATATACTTTTATATGCCTAAAACTCGAATAACTTAACTGGATTGGAAGACTTGAATACAGGCAAGAAAGAAGTTAAGAAACTGAGAAGAACTTACATTCAAAAGTATTGATCTTGAGAGGATATTAACAATACCTTGATTATATATCAAAAATAATATGTTAAGGATGTACAAGCTAAGAGATTAAAGTAACTGGTCAATGGTCAATAGTTAGCCTTTCTATGCTTAGACAATATTATAGACACTGCTTGTCCTCATGTTGACTAACAATATATCCTTTATTTTTACAGTTGCTGTGTCACAATATATTACAGCTATACTTACAAAGAAGAAAGTTAATGTAAAACAATAAAGTGCTTACCTCTGTTCCATGTCCTTTCTCAGATCAATTCCTTGATTTTCCAGCAATTCAAGTTGAGCAAATGTCCAGTCAACTGGTTCTTGGTTCTGAGACACTGAACACATAAAAAATTATATTAAATTTTGTGAAGCCAAAACCCACCAAAATAAAGTTTTAAAAAATAGTAAATTATTAGGATAATAATGTTTTTTAATTCTTATCTATTAGAGGGTGATAATTATAGGAGAGCACTAATCAGCCTTTGCATAAGTAGCCTAGGCTGTGAGCATCATATTTCATATGGTTCAAATGAACAAAAAACAAAAGAGAGATGAGGGAGCAACAAACGAGGTCTATTAGTTTGACATGTTAGAAAAATGGAAAAGTCTTTGATGTTTCGAGCCTATGCTCTTCAACAAAAAAGAATAAGGAAAGAAAACAATCATCATTTAACCCTTTCGTTACTGTATTTATTTTGAGATGCTCTGTGTTTCTTTCAATTATTTTAAATATAACAACGAATTTAGTAAAATAACTTAGCTATCATTAAGCTAGTGTTAGGAATATAAATTGCAACTAAGGTTTGGTGGTATATTTTGATGCAAAACTTATGAAAACAAGACATTCGTACTACAGAGCCAGAGCCGGTTTTGGCCGGGTTAGTAACGAAAGGGTTAATGTCTGTTTTCTATGTTGGCATGGGTTAGACAGTTTGACTGAAGATGGTAAGCCAGAGAGCTGCAGCAGGCTCCAGTCTGTTTTGGCTTGGTTTCTGCAACTGGATGACCTTCCTAATGCCAACCACTTGACTGAGTGTACTAAGGGGTTAAAGATTGATGATGTCCTCTGGCCAAAATCCATCTATAGAGACTGCGTGCTCTCTGATTCCATGATGGTTTCCCCCTGTACACAGGATTAACATATATACTGTATAATAATACACCTAACATCATGAAAACCAGAAGAGTAAAATATTTTCTCAGCTAACTACTTTCAACATAAGCAAGATGGGCAGAGCGAGAAGCTATTAAAAAAAGGAGTGCAAAGAAAGGGAAACAAATCGTTAGCCACTACACACATTTTTTTCTCTCCTTTTTTTCTCTCTCCTTGTTTTTTCTGTGTCCCTTTCTGTAGAAGAGCGTAGGCTCGAAACGTAAAAGACTTTTTATATCCCTGGGCATTATACTAATACATCTGTTTGTTTTGTACACCACCTGTCTTCGTCTTTTGTTTTTTTCGTAAACTCTCCCTATATATATATACATATATATATGTGAGTGTAACTGACTTAACTACTCCTGGGTATGAGTAAACAAACTGCATCCTTCTGCCAAGCTGTATCAAGCTAGTGTGGCAGAGTAGGCGCATTAAACTAGTATGATCTGAAATCAAATTCCCAGCCTCCACATCAAACCATGGTTGACAGAGGGAACACGCAGAGGCCTTCATCCTGCAGTGGACTGAATACAAGCAATCCAATGTCATCCAATATATATATATATAAAGAGAGAGAGGCCATATGTTCTAGAGGGAACTAACAGCCAAGGAGAAGTGGATTATACCTTGTCCCTTGACCTACATGTTATATTCCGAAGTCTGCTCAGTCAAGGTTGACTGAGGCTAGCCAGGAACAACCCAATCCTGAAGGGTCAGCAAAGATCACATGCCAATAACTGCAGACCAATACAATAGAAAGGGGTTAAAAAAAAATCTTGTACTACAGAGGATCATCAAAATAGTATATTTTTGAGAGACGCCAAGATTCAGTGACGTTCAGCCAAGTGCCAATTGGAAATATTTATATAACAGCAACACTAACCTCAAATTCGCACAAACATTTACCTACCAAAAAAGTAACAACAAAAACAACAATGATGATGATGATGAGTAAGGCAAAAACAAATCAACTTACGACTTTCAAGGTCTGTAATACTTTCAGTCATCAGGGCTCGGCTTTCACGAGCTACAAGGGGAAAAAAGAAAATAATTGGAAAACAAATTTGAGATAAGTGTTCACTTAGAAAGGATTAAAGCAATGATTCCCAACAAGGGTCATATGGACCCTTGTGGGGGTCCATATAAGGTTTCGTTATTAAAATTTATGTGCATTAAATCAGTTATACTTCAACAATACACAAAATGTTTTGAGAATTTTTTTAATGCAATTCCTAATAATATTCTTTTTTACTCTAGGCACAAGGCCCGAAATTTTGAGGGAGGGGGCCACTCAATTAGATCGACCCCAGTACACAACTGGTACTCAAGGTCACCCCCTTGAAGTGTTTTAGTCGAACAAATCACCCCTAGTACTTCTTTTTCTAAAGCCTGATACTTATTCCATCAGTCTCTCTTTCTAAGCCACTAAGTTACAGGCAGGTAAACACACCAACAGCGGTTGCGAAGTGATAGTGGGGGACAAACACACCCACACATACATAATGAACTTCTTTCAATTTCCATTTATCAAATCCACTCACAAGGCTTTGGTCCACCAAAGGTTATAGTAGAAGGTACCCACCCAAGGTGCCATGCAATGGGACTGAACCCAGAATCTTGTGGTTGCAAAGCAAACTTCTTACACATAGCCATGCCTGCACCTTTATATGATTACCTCAATAATATAGTTCTGGTCAACAAAATTCACTCCCAAGGCATTGACTGGTTCAAATCATCTATAATTGAAGACTCACGCTCAAAGTGCTGCGAGGAGGGACTGAGACCAAAAACATGCGGTTGAGGGCCTTATTCTCATTTGATACAGAAGCTGTGGGCTGAAAGAGATTCAGTCGCAGGTCCCATACTAGATGGCTGGTCATAATTAAGGAAGATCTCCAGAAGCTCGGAGTTATCTTGGATGATGCAGAGGGCATGAGACCACCAGCAATGGGAGACATAGTGGACCTGTTTGGCTCTATGCACGATGATGCCTCTGGGACCACGAAGCTGGGATAACCCCCAGTCCCATCAAGCAAGAACATGATCAGAATGGTGTGTGTGTGTGTGTAAAATTAACTCAGTCATTAAAATATATCGGACATTTGCCATACTTAAATAATTTCAATTATAACCATTAGTTCTAATCAGGGAAAAGATTGATCCTCAACACATACAGACTAAACCACCCTGCAGAATTAATTCAGTGCAACAGAAATTAAATTGATAAAACAAGATAAAACATGAACAAACAAATTATTAGTTACACACCTTGCACTGGATGGTTGAAACGAAAAACGTGGTTTTTGCCAAGGATTACACGAGCGCCGACTTTCAGGATGGTTGGCTCAGTGATTTGACGGCCGTTAACATAGAGTATGGATCCATTGCTTGGAATTACAGTAACTGTACCTGTAGAAAGAAGAGGCAAATAACAAAGCCATTAAGAAATGCATGCTATGTCTCTCTCAATATATCTTAATGGAAAAAATGATACAGTGCTCAATACATTAAAATAGAGCTAAAAATATTTTAATCTAACAAATGTGCTCTTCCCCCTGCCCCTTCAAAAAAGAAGGAAACAAAATCAGAGGTTTCTTTAATTTTTTAGAGAATCCCCCCCATTCTATTCGGGCCTGAAAATAGTGTTCTTTCACTTTAAAAAAATTCCTCTGGTGGCTCTGTCTGTCATCCCCAATCTAGACTGGTTATGAGCACTGCCCCTTAACTCTGAAAACAATACTACAGACAATAAAAATAATAACAAATAGCCATCTGTGTATCATACTTAAGAAGTATACACTATTGAGAGGCAATGCTGAAATGCATGTGGTGTTCTTGTTAGTTGCTGCTGGGACAACATTTCATCTCCCTCCAATATATAGTGTTTTTAACACAGCATTTCTATGAAAGATCTTTTTTCTTGGACAAAAATTACAGTAACTTCCCTGTTGACAGTATATATAAATTAAGTATGATGCATAGATGGTTATTTCAATTTAATGCTGTTTTGATTGCATACACATAGTTTTTATTCAGCTTGACAGCTATTTGCAGCATCAGTGAATGTATTATTCACTAATTCCTATATATCAGGTGACTGATTTCATGTGACAGGCTATGAGTACACATCACTGAAAAAACTCAAAAAGGCTGAAATACATCTGGTGTCTTGCTAGCCAATGTTAGGATGATTTTCTTGCCTTCATCCAATATATATTGTTTTTAATACAGCGCATATATAATAGGTTTTATCTCGGATGCAAACTGTTCTAACTCACTTGTCAATGGTGTATGTATGTTAAATTATATGTACATGGTTATTTTAATATAATATCCGAATCGTGGCCGCTGCCAGCGCCGCCTCGACTGGCATCCGTGTCGGTGGCACGTAAAAAGCACCATCCGAATCGTGGCCGAAGCCAGTGCCGCCTCGACTGGCTTCCGTGCAGGTGGCACATAAAATGCACCAATCCGACTGTGGCCGATGCCAGCCTCGCCTGGCACCAGTGCAGGTGGCATGTAAAAAGCATCCACTACACTCACGGAGTGGTTGGCGTTAGGAAGGGCATCCAGCTGTAGAAACATTGTCAGATAAGACCGGAGCCTGGTGCAGCCTTCTGGCTTCCCAGATCCCCGGTTGAACTGTCCAACCCATGCTAGCATGGAGAACAGACGTTAAACGATGATGAACATTTGAATTACATACACCAAAGAAAAAAGTTAAAAAAAGCTGGTAAACAATTACTTCCAGTTTTCATAAATGTTATAAACTCTTTAAAGAAGAATCTGTAAGCTCTTATTTACCTTCGTTATTATCAAACATACAATGGTCTTCTTTGATATGGGTTCCATTTAATTGAATATCAGGGGGCTGTTTGGTGTTTGGTAGACCAACCCTGAATGATTAAGAGAAATAAAAACAAAAATTTTAAATCAATTAACAGTTAATTGATAATAAACCTCATAAGTGATTATTAGAATATTATAAATATAGATATTCTTTTATTTTATTTTATTTTATTTTATTTGGCGTTAGGAAGGGCATCCAGCCGTAGAAACACTGCCAAATCTGACTGGGCCTGATGAAGCCTTCCGGCTTCACAGAACCCAGTTAAACTGTCCAACCCATGTTAGCATGGAAAACGGACGCTAAATGATGATGATGATGATGATGATGTTTCAGTCATTTGGCTGCGGTCAGGCTGAAGCATCACATTGAAGGGTTTTAGTTGAAGAAATAAGACACTCTGTCATCAAAATATCATCATTCAGGTTGACCAAGTGATAAATATGATCTTAATTCTTTTAAATCCCATATTAATCATTCAATGGTTTTTTTGAGCAGGTTCACATTTGATTTTTTTCTTTTCTCATTTTCTTTTAAAACTTTGGTAAACGGTTTCAATCTAGTTTATTTTAAAATATGAAGTTTCTATCATTGAACCAGGAGCAGTCTTGGGCAGATTGTTATCAAAAGGTTTAACCGTTTGGTGTTCAGATTATTCTGTCAAATGTAATGCTTATTGATTCACATCATTTTAAGTCGATCATGCATTATCTCATAGCTTTGAGATTTCAATGATGTGATTACTCTTTTACTTGTTTCAGTCATTTGACTGCAGCCATGCTGGAGCACCGCCTTTAGTCGAGAAATTCGACCCCGGGACTTATTCTTTTGTAAGCCCAGTACTTATTCTATCAGTCTCTTTTGCCGAACCGCTAAGTAACGGGGACATAAACACACCAGCATCGGTTGTCAAGCAATGCTAGGGAGACAAACACAGACACACAAACACACACACATATATATATATATATATACACATATACGACGGGCTTCTTTCAGTTTCTATCTACCAAATCAACTCACAAGGCTTTGGTCGGCCTGAGGCTATAGTAGAAGACACTTGCCCAAGGTGCCACGCAGTGGGACTGAACCCGGAACCATGTGGTTGGTAAACAAGCTACTTACCACACAGCCACCCCTGCGCCTATACTTTTGTTTACTTTTTAAAGTGACATTGTAGGGTAGATATAAGAGGCCAGATCTGGCTGGTTTCAAGAAAAAACAGGTAGAATATTTTGGTCAGATATGGCCAGTTTAAATGCTAAATGATTAAATGAGGTTGAACACATTGAATAACTTTATTTGTCCTCAAAAAGATGGAATGGTCAGGGTTGGAATGCATTTAATCATAGGTTTGTTCAATGGAAGGGCAGAGGGCTACAGGAGAGTTATTAAACCACTAATATAGAGGGAAAAAGTGGGACAAGATGAGAAGGATTTCTTACCTCGTAATACCATCCTTGATGTAGTAAATAAGACACTCTGACATCAAAGGATCCTCATTCAGGTTGACCAAGTGAGGGGTCTGACAAGAGAAAACATTAGATGTGTCTTTGAGAGATGAACACAATGAAATAATGTAACAGAACATTGTTGTCGAGTAGGTTTGGGACATGTATAGAAGGGTTGAAGTTTAGGAGTTTGTGATGGGTAGGAGATGGAGTGTGATGGGAGAGATAGGATAAGTTAAGGGAAGGAGAGAGAGGGAGAGGTAACATGGAAGACAACACAAGAGAGAGAAGGAGAGATAATAAGGGAGAGAAAAGAAGAGACAACAGGGAAGAAAAAGAAAGGGAGAGACATAGGAAGATAGAGAAAGGGAGAGACATAGGAAGAGAGAGAGAAGGATAGATGACAGGAAAGAGAGGAGAGAGAGACAAGATAAATAGAAAGAGATACAAGAGAGACAGGAGATACATCAGGGAGGAGCAAGAAGATAAAGAGAGAGAGAGAGAGACAAAAGAGGAAGGAGGGACACATGGGGAGAGAAAAGAGGCAGAAGGGAGATAGAGAAGAGGGAGAGTAAGAAGGAAAAAAGTGAAGAAAATATATTAAAGAGAATACGAGAACAAGAATAAGAAGGATTTGAAAGTGTACAGGAGAAATGAATGAAAAAAATCTGAAAAAGAGAGAATAAAAGAGAGAGAGAAAAAGAGCATCTGAAAAAAGAAGAGTGAAAGAAAGAGAAGAGAGAAAAAAATATTTTTGATAATAGAAAACTAAAGGAAGTCAGAAAATAGAAAACAGGCATCAAATATGATTGTCTGAAATATCAGAGAAAAGGAGTACAAGGATGTGATAGCTGAAGACAGGGAGATGTGAGGAGTTCAAAAAGTTTAAGTAGAAGAATTGGCAAAAAAACAAAAACAAAAAAAAATCTACCTTTTTTGGAGAAAATACGCCGATGGTTCCGCCATCTTCTCTCAGAGCTACACCCATTTCAGCAAGAACTGCTTCTCTGTAATGAGACAACCGATCAAAAATAACTTAGGTAATCAAATATGTAAATGATATATTTTTTTTAAAAAAAAAGACACTCTTCACAATATATATATATATATATAACTTTATAATTCCTATTAGCAAATGAAACGTGTGTAATGGTGAATAAATAATGTAAAAAAATTTCCAATTTTTTGTTTTGTTAAATATATATACACATACACACACACTCAAATGGTGTTATTACCCAACATTTGAAAGGTGCTTTCAACAGGCCAGTTACATGACACTAGCATCTCAAAGCAAGGTAATATTTTCCCATAGTCAGACATGTTTTTCATAGACAATTGGAGGCCAACAACCCCACTTGTATGATGATGATGCTCATTTACGACCATCACACGATGTCTTGACATAAGTACACAAAAACACAAACACACACATATCATATCTAAAGAAACAGTCTGTGAAAACAAATTCCTTTTAAATAAAAATTCCTTCAAAATACACACCATGGCAGTTTTTGAGTTTCCACCTAAATTGTTAGGAAAGGAACAAAATAATAATAATAATAATAATAATATTTTTTATAATAATATTTTTTATAATAATAATAATTTCTATTATAGGCATAAGTCCTGAAATTCGTGAGAAGGGGAATAGTCAATTACATCAGCCCCTGTGTTCAGTTAGAACTTATTTCATCAACTCCAAAAGGATATAAGGTAAAGTTGTTTATAAGGAGGAGGGTTTCTAATACCAGAAGGCATTTCACATTTGCAATGCTGTCAATGAATCACACACACAGGTTTCTTTCAATTTCCATCAACCAAATCCACTCAGTAATTTCACTGCCCATAGTACATAAAACTCTACACTAAGTCCCTCTTGCACACACACACACACATGGATGGCAGTGAATTCAAATGAAGAAAATAGATAGATATGAACCTGTCTTTTCTAATAGCTTCTGTTTTACGAAGTTTTTCTTCCCAAGATTCATTGAGTTCAGCCATTAGTTTCTCAGACAACTGAAGACGTTCCACTGGGTCATCACCATCGGTGGACATGGATTCTTTACGAGTGCGTTTTATTTCTTTTTGGCCGGTTGGGGTGTTACCTGCAGAAGAATGAAGAAATTGACAAATGTTGAAGACCACACAAAAAGAGAAAGTTGCCAAATAATGTTGAAGATGATAATTAATATCAAAAAGACAAATTACAAAAATAAATGCTGCATTAATTTTTTTTCAAAATCAAAAAAGAAATATATAAATAAAATTGGGTGAAGAAGAATGAAACTTACATTCATTTATTTCAATTCCTTCATGAACCAAAAGTTCTCGTAAACGAGCAACTTCTTCCTTGAGCTCACGAATGACCTTGGCATTTGGATCTTCATTGACCACAGCCTTACACACGATCTGTTTGGCTCGGTCAGCATATCTAGAAGGACAATTATAGAGATTACATATAACATATGGTACGTGTGGAAATATATACAACAGGTCATAGGTAGAAATTTATAAAGTTACGAGCACACATACATTTCATCTTGGTCTAAGATGACCTAAAAATAAATAGCATATAGATACTACCCTTCTATCTTAACACTAGTGCTTCAGTCACAGAATTAAATCATTTTTTGCATTCTGTCTTACACACACACACACACACACACACACTGTATGAAGTTACACTTACTCAGCCTCTTAACATCACCCATCTATAATTCATAATTTTATCTTCCTTCCAGATTCACATCTATACTAGAAACAACACTCGGACATTAGGAATCCATTTGCAATGGAGACTTGCAGGTAAGTTCTCTCAAAATGTATCAGACATTATCTGGAACCAGGCAGGCCAAGAGGCTTTACTCCAATCCACAATGAGTGGGGGCAGTTAAGCTTTAAAGACTCTAATTTGTAAGTATATGATCAACATGAATTAAAAATATATTGTCACACATTTCTGATCCCTGAAGCTTCTACATAGAAAAGTGTGTTTGTGTGTGTGTGTGTGTGTGTTAAATTAAGAAGGTAAAAAACAATGAAAACTTATTCCCTTACCTTAGTGTACTGAGGGTTTCATCAAAATTGATGTCAGCTGGGCTGAGTGCAGCAACCATGGCAGTTTTTGAGTTTCCACCTGAATTGTTAGGAAAAGAACAAAAAATAACAATAATAATATTTTCTTTATAATAATAATAATAATAATAATAATAATAATAATTCCTATTATAGACATAAGGCCTGAAATTCATGGGGAAGGAGTTCATCAATAACATCAACTCCAATGTTCAGTTGGAACTTATTTCATCAGCCCCCAAAAGGATGTAAGGTAAAGCTGTTAATAAGGGGGAGGAGGAAGTGGGGTTCTTATACCAGAAGGGATTTCATATGCTGCCAATGAATAACACACACACTCTCACAGAGGCTTCTTTCAGTTTCCATCAACCAAATTCACTCACAAGACTTTGGTCAGCCTGGTGCTATTATAGAAAGCATTTGTCCAAGTGTCTATGCAGTAGGACAGAACCTGAAAATATACGGTTGGAAAATGAACTTCTCAACCACACAGCCATGCCTACACCCAGAGTTTTTTTTTTTTTTAAACCTTTGCCTGTCTAAAGCATTTTCACATGTGTCCAAAATACCCATGTTTGTTTTCAGATTTTTAGTTAGATTTTTCTTTCATATGTTCTGAGTAATTTAAAGCTTTTCTTTCTGATGTCCCAAGTGACTTTGGTGGTTGAAAAAAAAATTAGAAATATGTATCATATACAACACATGGATGCCAGGAAAATATGTCTTATGTATTACATGTGAAATATAAGACAGGCAAAGGGTCAAACCTATTAAATCCACAGTCCACAACAGCCTCCACCTTTCACATTCATTTATTTTTATTATCATGGCTAAGTTTCAGCCCAGGCAACAGCAACAAACGGTGTGTCTGCCACATTCACGGCTCTCGGTACAATCATTCAGGCAGTTATTCATCGAACGTTCCAGCCAACGCCAATTCAACACCTCTGTCTGAAGGAAGTCTCCGAAGCAGTCCTCTTGAAGGCAGACTTCACAGACATGATACAGTTCCGTAGTGGTCATCATCTGGTAAGTCAGGCAGTGGTAAAAGATGGCAGGATACAGTGACACAGATCAATGCAGACTCTGTAATGAGGAGGTGGCATCTGCAGAACATCTTTGGTTGAGATGTCCTGCCCTGATGGTGGAACGCTATATCTGCCAACTAGGGGCTACAATGGATGAGATGATTAGTCTCCCTTCCGCGGCTCTAGCACTTCTGAGAGTTATCCTCAGGTGCTTGAGGTGGCCAACAACAACAAAGTCCACTCAGCACTCTTTTTGGACCAACATTACTGCCTTGAGATCATAGATACATTGTCAATGTGTGACGACATTTTCTTTTTACATCACCATGAAGCAAGGTAATATTTCCCCATAGTTGAACATTCTGACCCAGAAGATTGAAAACAAAAGACTGTTTGTATGAAGGTGACACTCACTTCACAACATGAAGTGGGTTCCACAAGACTAATTTAGACGCTTCCATTTCAGGGTGGCGCATGCAGTAACCAGAAAGTTGCAGCTGCCTTTGCCTGATCTTCTCACTAACTTCCACATTTATACTGTCTTATTGGAATAGATTTTCATGGTTCTCACCACACAAACCCAACAAGTGAAAGCAATGATTTCCTGATGGTGTTATCCAAGCAAGATCTCATTCTAAGTACTGTCACAAGAAACTACTACTACTACTACTACCAATTTGGTTGGAAAAATACCAGTTAATGAAGAAAGCCGGATATTTACCCAAATTTTCTCGAAGAAGCCATGTTAGTACAGAATCTCTGTAAGGAATGAAATCTGTTTTCTTCTTTTTCTTGCTGCTGACCTATAAGAAAATGAAATAACAGGAACACATCATTACATGTTAAAACAATCACAGTGTAATTAATTATCCCTTTCCCCATGAATTTCAGGCCTTATGCCTATAAATGAATATTTTAATTATTAGTGACAGAAGTAGTATTAAAACCAAAAGGGAATCTTTATATCCAACGTAACATGGATGTTCTGTTAGAACACTCAATACTGCATTACTAACTTTGAGAGACCCTCTCAAAGAGGTGTTTGGTGCATATATATTATATATATATGATAGAATGAGAAATACAAAGTCATTGATACAGTATTATATATTTGAGAAAATGAATAGAAATGGCTTTTCTGACAACTTTTCCACTTAAGTAATTAGATGTTTATGATTTTACAAAATGTAACCAAACAGGTCTGGGCTATTTGTGTCCATCTTCAGTGGTGAATATCTGACCACTAGATCTCTAGCAGTCGGGTGTTCACCAAATAGCCCAAAACTGTTCGCTCACCTTTTGTAAAATTAAAAACATCTAATTATTAAAGTGGAAAAATTACCATTTCTATTCATTTTTTCAAATATATAATAATACTGTACCAAGGACTTTCTATTTTTTATTCTACTATATATACATACATACATACATACATATATATATATATATAGTGGAGGCACAATGGCTCGGTGGTTAGGGCAGTGGACTCGCGGTCGTAGGATCACGGTTTCAATTCCCAGACCAGGCGTTGTGAGTGTTTATTGAGCGAAAACACCTAAAAAGCTCCATGAGGCTCCGGCAGGGGGTGGTGATCCCTGCTGTACTCTTTCACCACACTTTCTTCTGTTGGCCTGCTCGCTTAGCCAGCGGGGTGGCATAATTCGAAGGCTAAAACAATGCGAACGCATTGTGACCAGCGATGTGTAACAACATCTGATGGTCTGGTCGGTCACGTGATCACGTGATATATATATATATATATATATATATATATATATATAAATATATATAAAATTGTATTTATATTCATCTTAGTCCATCTGACTCATACTGTGCTGTGTATAAAGTAAATATGTTGTTTAAACAATAATAAGCGTCTTCTTCACAAAGCACAAATATGCAAATTACTTTATTTGATGACACAAAAAATACAGATATATTACATATACCGCAATTTCAATAGCACATATTCAGGAGAATAAGTTTTTAGTGCATTTAAGCATGTACTACAAGCTCAAATTTTCATATAGACTCAGGGCAATTTTTTGAGACGTTTGTTGGGGAGGGTAGGTCCTCAATATGGCAAACTATCCACCATGGTGATAACCTATGACTGTTTTATATAACAACTTACTGTTCTATGGTATTGATTAAGAAAAGGAAACTAGGTATATCTTCTCTGAGGAATAGCGAGCAAATTGTGAAACAGCCAATCAGGAGATTTCTCACCTCTTTTTACCACACACCCAAAGCATAGAAGAAATGTGTTTAAATTGTGAATATTTCTCTCACAGCTAGGTTTTCTAATATTAAAAACATCAAGTCAACAACTGTATTTATAAGGGGAATCATCTTGGCAGATTGAATCTCATTCCATCAACAGAAATAACTCAATATCCATTATGTTTCAATACCGTTGCTGTTTAGAATGACTGTAAATAGCTGTAAATAGACATTCTTTTATTCTTTTACTCATTTCAGCCATGCAGCTGTGGTCATGCTGGAGCACCACCAAATTAAGATATTTCAGAATTAAATCTCTTTCACAAAAACAGACACCAACCACTGCCTGTGGTAAACACCAAACAATGATATATTAATATATTAGCTGTTGGTATTTTACTTCTGTTGAAGATACAGCAGTAAGTCTATCGCAAGGGAGCTACAGACTATTGGCATTCTGCACTCATACCTAGAGCTCTTCTGCTTCACTATCATCACATTTTTTACTTCCATTTCTCCATGCTTGCATGGGTCAGAAAGAATTTGTTGAAGCAAATTATTTTATGGCTGGATGCTCTTCCTGTCACCAACCCTTACTTGTTTCCAAGTAAGGTCATATTTCTCCATGGCTGGATATTCTTACACAGAAGATCGAAAACAAAAGACACAGTTTATATGATGGTGACACACACACTATCAGGTTTCTATCAAGACAAGAAGACACAAACACACACACACACACATATACAACAGGCTTCATTCATTAAGCAAACCTCTTAACTACAAGGCCATATCTATGCTTACATAATTTTGATACAGTCATTTCACCAGATTAATTTTACACTGGTGCACAACAGGAAGATGGTTTTCAGTGATGATCCAATATCAATTACGAAACATTTTATTTTTTCCCCAATTTAATTCGTAAAGTAACCAAGGAATTGACAAACTGACTTAAAACGACAATAAAATTGATGAAGCTTTCTGTATATGTCTGTCTCTGAACAAGACAAATATACATATTCTATATTATTCTTTGTATGACTGGGTACACATTGACGATACAAATTGCATAGGATTTAATTTGCAATTAAATTTAAATATTGCAGTAAATATAAATTTTTAAAACATTCAGAAAAAAAAAGAGAATTCTTACAATAAAATTCCATGTGAAAAGGGTTTTGTCTTTTGGAAATTTTTTTTTCCTCATGATGAAAGCTATTTACCAAAATGTATTTATATAAGTCATATAACGACGTATGTATTTATGTAAGTAATATAATGACATATATTTTACTTCTTAAATAAATATACACTACATAAATAGATTCTCATTTTATTATCATTTCAATACAAAACATGGCCTTCTTATAAATGAAAGGAATCATTATCAATAACAATAATAAAAAAAAAAATCAATATTATCTTAGAAAGACAGACAGACAGATAGATAGATAGATAGATAGATAGATAGGAAGAATGTAAGGCAAATAACATATTTAAAAATGTAGAAAGTAAATTATTTAATTGCGAAGAAAGAAATGGCTAGTGAACAACAATAAATTATAGTTTCAGATGTATTGAATTATGCCTGACATTACTGTAATAGTCAGACAAACTAGGATTTCAGATAGAATAACAATAACAGCAGCAATAAAACTATCAGCAACAGAGGTAAATGAACATCAAGTTTAGAGATAGAATAACAGACATTGAACTGAGGCAAGAGAAACAGGAAGCTGACAACATTAAGAGAGAAAAACAAAAACAGAACAACTTTCAAATAGAAATCTTCACTGAAAGAAAGACAAACCCTTATTTATTTATTTTATTATTATTATTTTTTTTTGTTCAGTTTCAAAACTTAGTGAAAAATTGTTTTTAATAATAGAATTTAATGGTATTTAAAGTTATAAATTATGGCTTCAAATTTTGGCACAAGGTCTGGAATTTCGCAGGGAGAGGGTTAGACAATTTTATTGACCCCAGTGCACAACCTGTTTCTTAATCTCATTTGTATCAATTTCTCTTCACTTAATAGATGGATGCCCTTCAGAAAGGACCACACACCAGAAACCTCTGACTTTCTGTTTCATTTTAGACCTGGGGACTTGTTATTGGGCAAGGAATTATCTTAACATTTTGTAGGAATGAAAATGTGTAAGATTAAAGTATAGAATTTAAAAGCACATGGAATTTCACTGAACTCATAAGCAACACTAGTTATAACCAGAAAACATGTAGCAGATCGTTAGAGAATAATCACAAAGGGTCTTCTTTATCCTTTTATGCTGAAGGCAAAGTCAACCTTGGAAGAATTTGAACTCCGGATGTAAAGACAGATGAAATACTTAAGTATTTTTCCCAGTGTGCTAATGATTCTGCCAGCCCGCCACCTTGGTAAAGCTTTTAATAACATTATGTAAATATTGAGTAAAATCTCCCCTTGGATCTAAAAAGTCAAAGGTTGTCCATGGCTCCACTTACTGAGAAGAGAACGAATATTAAAAATTCCTTGTTTCTCCTTCCCCTTTTGATACCAATGCACCTAAGATTGCCCCTGGTTTTATGATACAAACTTCCAACTTAAACATGAACTAAATTAAAATCTTCCATAGAAATTTCATGTTTGGTTATATTCCAAAAACCTGTTTAATAATGACCGAGATATTTTACTTAAATTCTTCATTATTTTCAAAGTTAATTAGAACAAAAACAATGAATTTCAATAGAAATATATTTGTCATATAAATTAGTTTACTCATTACTCTTTTACTTGTTTCAGTCATTTGACTGTGGCCATGCTGGAGCACCGCCTTTAGTCAAGCAAATGAATGATATAATATATATATATATATATATATATATATATATATATATATACAGAGAAAGAGGAGAGAGAGAGAGAGAGAGTTGCCTCCTCCTTGTCTATGTGTATTAGTCTACCAAAGAAATATAATATTCTATATAAGAATATATTTCTAGCCCTGCTAAACGATAAATAATATTGGCATTGTAATCCCTTGAGAAAATATTGAAATCTTACCATGATAGGCACATGGCTAAAGTGGTTAGGGTGTTACATTCATGATTGTCAGATCATAGTTTCAATTCCCAGACAAGGCACCGTGCTATATTCTTCAGCGTAACACTTTATTTCACATTACTCCAGTCCACTCAGCTGTAAATGGGTCCCAGCAATATCTGGTAAGTTAACTCTGCGACAGACCACCATCCCATTCAGGGGAGAGTGTTGTAATCTGAGTCACTTATAAGCCATTGAAACCAAACCAGATTAAGCTCTGGCCTTATGAGTTCTTGGGCTTAAAACAGATGTGAGCCTAATGAGCAAAGGAACACAAATATTCTACAGACTCTGGTCTACGCTGATTACACCTAATTACTTCTTGTTCTTTATGATTACCATTTGTGAGAGATAGAATCATTAGGGAACAGAACACATTGCCTACCCATTTTGCCCTTTTTTATCTACAGTCAACAAATCAAATGCTAGCCAAGCACAAAGGTAGACAAACTGAAGTACCTCTTTTTCTCAAAACAAGGTCTTGTAATAAGGTTATGAAACCCTTATTATTATCATTATTACTCCTCTCAGTGTAGACCTGTAAGTCAGACAGAAGGAATTGGAAAGGGCACTTGCTCTAAGTGTTCAGGGAAACTTCAAAGAGTGGGGTTCCTCGATTATCCCTAGACGGCCTCCTGTATCAAGAGGGTTACATCTCTATCATCCTCCCTCACCACCTTTTTTTAAACCTTTGTATGCTATGCATATGCCCCTTCTTTTTCAGTGTATACCATGTATACTTACCTTTTTTTATCATTTCATTATATATAAACCCCCACACTTTATGTCCACCTTTGTGTTGTCCCCCTCATCCTTTGCTCTTGTGGCAAATAAATGAAGTCATCATCGTCGTCATCATCATCATCATCATCAAGGTGGCAAGCTGGCAGAGTCATTAGCATGCTGGTGCAAAATGCTTAGCAACATTTCATCTGCCTTTATATTCTGAGTTCAAATTCTGCCAGGGTCAACTTTGCCTTTCATCCTTTCAGGGTCAACAAAATAAGTATCAGTTGAGCACTGGGGTCAATGTAATCAACTTTCCCACTCCCATGAATATGCTGGCCTTGCGCTAAAATTTGAAACCATTATTGCTCTTGCTGACCAAGTGCACAACCTGTTTCTTAATCTCATTTGTATCAATTTCTCTTCACTTAATAGATGGATGCCCTTCAGAAAGGACCACACACCAGAAACCTCTGACTTTCTGTTTCCTTTTAGACCTGGGGACTTGTTATTGGGCAAGGAATTATCTTAATTGTTATCCTTGTCATTAACATTTTGTAGGAATGAAAATGTGTAAGATTAAAGTATAGAATTTAAAAGCACATGGAATTTCACTGAACTCACAAGCAGCACTAGTTATAACCAGAAAACATGTAGTAGATCTTCAGAGAATAATCACAAAGGGTCTTCTTAATCCTTTTACGCTGAAGTCAACTTTAACTTTTCTTCACTCTTGGACCCATTATAAGAATTACTAGTAAGATGTAGGATTAAATCAGCTGAAAATAGCCAACTCCCCACTGCTAATCCCTCTCTGCAATATAAACCTTATGTTTATTCGTTATCATTTAATGTTTGTCTTCTATGTTGATAGGAGTTGGATGGTTTGAGAGTATTCAAAGAGCTTGAAGAGCGTGTTGAACCCAATGTCTGTTTTGGTATGGTTTTCTACCGATGGATATCCTCCTTAATGCCAACACTTTACAGAGTATACCAGGTACTTTTTATCATGACACAAGCACTAATGAGGTCACCAAGTACAAAGGAAAATCCCCATTGACTTAGTGGGGTTTTAGCAATGAGGGAGCTGGCTTTATACCAGGTGTGAAGAGACAGAGTATGATAGAGGGACCAGACTTAGGTACCATACAACAGATGAGATACAGGGCTATCCTCATTATATAAGGGCAGGTGGAAGTAGCTGGAAAGAAGACGATGATGGTAATGAGGTGACTAATGGAAATCAATATTACGTACATATTTCAATCTAAATCAACAACAACAACAATAGACAATGTCAAGAATGTGCATAAATGAGTAAATATTAACAACATGTACTGCAGGCTTGACAGTGAGGAGGAAAGAGAAGTGAAGAGAGAATATAATGCGTACACAGCCTACATTGAGGATTTTAATCCTTGTGTCTTTTTTAATCATCAACAAACTAGATTAAGTGCTAAAAAAGTGATATGACACCATCAGCTTTCTTTAAAGATTTTATTATAAAAGAAAAAAAAAAGAGTACTGAAACTGTTTTAAAATAATAGGGATGAACAGATAAACACACTCATTGCACTTCAACATAAAGAAATATACATGCACCAGTGCACCAGTGAGGTACATTGAAAACCACACAACTGTTCTCAAGGTCTTAACCCTTTAGTGTTCAGATTATTCAATCAAACATAATGCTTTTTGATTCCCATTGATTTGAATCAATCATGCATTATCTCATATCTTCAAGATCTTGATGGTGTAATTACTTAATGTAGAATAACATTGTAGGGTAGGTGTGAGAGCCTGGATCTGGTCAGTTTGAACATAAAACAGATTAAATATTTTGGCCGGATATGGCCGGTTTAAATACTAAAGGGTTAATGTTTTATTTTTAAATTTGCCTCCCAAGAATTGTAGGCATACCTGCTGGCCATTTCTAGGCATGCCTCAAGTCTATCAGTGGGCATGCACGTGGGCTTCGTGTATGCCTTATAGCAGTACATTGGTTGAAAATGCCCGGTCTACACAAATGATTAAACTGTAAAATAATTTGTCACAGACTTGGCCTTATTATAGGTCATACACCAGTATTATTATATATATGATGTAAACATACTGTCAGATACATACACACAAATACACAGCATGCAGAAAATACAGAATGACAACCAATTTATTCTCATGAAAGTCAGTTTACAATGTGTACATTCATGCAAAGATAATCATGATTTCTCAGAGAAGATTTCCAACATTTGTCTATAAACAGTAAAGGTAACATTCCTGAAATGGTCTAGGGTTGTATCTTCTAATTCTTCTTATTAACATTAGTTTTTCTAATTCTTGTTTTTATCACTATCATCATCATTATTATTATTATTATTATTATTATTGTTTTCTAATTCCTCCTATTGGGGATTTTAGTTGTTAGAATTTTCATTGTTATTTTATTGTTTACTTGATTTTTGTGCTAAAGCCCACGTGTCCCTAGTTTTATATTGTCCCTATTTGTTTTTGTGTTGGGCCCTTGTTGCCAATAAAGAAACAATTATTATTTTTATTATTATTATCTTCTTTCTTCAAATTTTCTTCCGTTTCTCGCTGAGTGTTTTCCGTACACCTGTAGCAGAGAAGCTCATTGTATGCATTCCCAGATTACACATGCAAATTCACAGGTAAAATACGTATTTAAAAAATTAATGAATAAATAAATTCATGAATGAATGTTGTTTTCACAGCAATAGTGCTCTTCTCAGTACATAAGCCATTCCAGTTAACACAATTTTTTGCACTTCCTGTAGGGATGGTAAATTTCTGATGATCCTTGCAATGCCAAGGGGCACACTAATCTGATTTCCTTTATATTCCTCTTGATACCTTATTATTATTATTATTATTAGCAGTAGTAGTAGTATTATCCTTATCAATGTCATCATTATTATTTATATCAGTATTATCAAAATTATTATTATTACTACAACTATTATTATTATCATTATTATTATTATTATAAAGCTATTACATGCTAATCAAGTTAGCAGAGATGTCTTAGGAGTCTTGCAGAATACAAGATGGTACTGTTTGAGTAGCACCTATCTCAGTTCTAATACCAATCTCAATTGCCTCACCCTTTCACCTATTAGGTTGCAGTTTAAACAATGTACCAAACACAGTGTTGGATCACTGAAGATGGAAAGTCTCCAGGTTTGGTCATGCTACATTCTTGGCAACAATATCTATTAATCCCTCTGGTTGGAAATTAGGTTTTATAGAATAAATAGAATTTCTGCTTAATTCTATTCTATTTTTTTTCTGCTTTAATACATAAAAGACATTGTGAACAAAAGATGCTATCCATGTCCATCAAACAATTTCAATTTGTTTTTTCTTTTCTTTCAACTCATCATTTCTTTCATTAACAAAGAACTATGTAAAAACATCTTCAGCAGAATATTAAGTAAAATTTTAAGAATTGGTAAAAACATTTCTATGATTCTGAACATTAGAACATTTTAGAATTCAAACTAATAAAAATATAACATGTTCTTTTTGTCTCGTCCTAAAATATTTTTAAAACTTTAAATAAAATATTCTATTTATCTTCTGGTCCTGAATAATTCTCAAACCATTCTTTAGACTGATAAGAAAAGCAATAGATGTGCACTATAATGTTTCATTATTAACATGAAGGGCCTTTGTTTTAGAGGAACTGGGAGGATTCTGTTGGAGTATTTACGGTGCATGTGTTGCACTAAGGCTTGGTTACCTATATCGGAAAACTGCACTACATCAGATGACAAAGGCACATACACACAAACATTTAGGAGCAATTTCATAGCTAGCCACGAACATAAAGGAGGACAATATCACATACACAGACCCCTTTTAAAAGCCTTACCTTTATCGCTTCAGAAGCACTCTGCACAAAAGGTAAAAATAAAAAAAAAAAATGAATAATGAATGAAAAATATGTGTCTACATTTTTAGTTCCAGTTTCTTCCCAACTTAAAATTAAGGAAAAAAATTTTTAATAATGCTTATTAGTCAGATTAAGACAGAGACTCCACTGATAACAATGTTGTTTCATATTGAAAAAATATTGGTAATGTAGTTGAAGAGAATATCTCGCTCAAATAGAAAGACCAAAAATTTGCTTACAAACTTCAAAGGAATTTACTTTGCTAAATCTTTTGTATGCATGAGGCAATGTGTGCGTGTGTGTGTGTGTGTGTGTGTGTGTGTGAAATTGCTGAAGCAAAACAACTTTTGAATGTAAAAAAATGGTGGGGATAGAAATCTCAAAAAAAAAAAAAGAGTAATTTGAAAATGAAGTAAAACCCCTAATCTAAGACTTTTCTGGTCAATATAACAACAGGCAATATTCAAACAGCCATGGTCTTTAATTATAAATATAGCAATCATTTATCTGCATCTTTCAAGTATGATATGGCAGTAACCTTCAGTTATTATATTACAACAGTAACTCAGCTATCAGAGCCCACCAGATATCAAAGAGTTGTCACTCCTTCAGAAACTAAACTTCAGATCTATAGATCAATAACTGACATTTGATAAATTCAGCAAGACAAGATATCAGCAAGGCATCATACTACACCAGCTATAGGCAACAGATCATAAGTGCATATTGTTAAGATGCCTTAACAGTAAATACTATGTTGCAGTTATGACTGTCTGTCAGTCAATTTTAATATTTTATGACATACAACAAGTCATTTTGATGATATTCAGCTGCTCTTCCTATATATATATATATATATATATATATATATATATATATATATATATATAATTGTCACTAACTGTGACTGACTGATGGTGCACAGTAGTACCTACATTGCTAGAAATAAGAGCTAAAAGCCCTTAGACCCACAGGAAGCACATGTCTATGCACTGAGAGGGGAGATAACCACCCCACTGCAAGTGAAAAGGCTTTTAGCTCTTATTTCTAGTACTGTGGGTGCTACCTTGCACCACCAGTCACAATTAGTGACACCTGAATTTTCCTTTTTGGTTTTGTATTGCATATAGCCACCTTCATTTTATATATATATATATATCGCTTTTTATATCTGGTTTGCAAGATTCTTGGTGTGAATTCATGAGTTGAAACAAACTTTGTGCCTTGGGAGAGTCATTACACAATTAACAATGACACACACACTGGTTCAATATCACTTCTTTATTGTTAGTCAATTGGTTAAATATCTAACCAACTAACTAATTGATAGTTTCTTTAATGTGCTGGTTAAACAATCAATCATTTGTTTGTTAGTCTAAGTTCTTTCACTGCTGTTTTCAACCTTTCCAGTGACTTCCCTTCTCCAAAATACTAATCACCAGAAATATGAAGCTAGTTTCTGAATCAGACTGCCAAAATGAAACCAGTTACACTTCAGTGATATTATAGCCTAACAATGATATATTGGGTAAGTAGTCTTATTCATATGTAACTATCTTTTAGGTCTATTTCTAAAAATATTTATATTCTTATCAATGTGAGTCCCACAAACTACAGATAGGCTCTGAGAAATGTAAGTCCCACGAAAAGGTGACAAATCCAATAACAGAATCTATGGCACAAGTTCTAAATGAATTTTAAGTATTTCCTTAGCTTAATCTTCAGACCTACAAATTATCTTGTTTAGACCAGTGCTCTGCAACCAATATGCCGCGAGACAATGCTAGGTGTGCAGCAGTGTAACCTGAGTATAATTTTTTTTCCCTACGCATTTTTCCCCCTATAATTTTTCCCTATACTTTTTTCCACCTATAACTTTTTTTCTCTATACCTTTAGTTATATTTTTAGTTCAGGTGTGCCACCAAATTTTGGAAAGAATATAAGTGTGCCGTAAGTGAAATAGGTTGCAAAGAATTGGTTTAGACAATAGTTTGGCAATTTCATAGAGATGTTAATGAGAGACTCTTAAGTAATTCAAACTATCCAAGATGCATAACCGAGATGTTTTGTTGATGCAATGTACAGACTCATGATTCATGAACAGGACTTTACACTGTATATATGTATATTTATTTGATTACTAGCTGTGAATTGTTTTATTCATTTGCAAATCATCAACATGTATACATTTTATTCATCTGTTACATGAAACAAAAACAAAATTGGATGAGGGTGTTTAACAAACACACATGTATATTAATTATAATGAAAGATTCACCAGAGATGTTACAATCATTGTCGATATATTTTATGATAACCCATCCACCAAAAAATGAAAATAAAAGTTGCAATTAATTAAACTTACCACGTCTGCCAGAGCAGAAATTACTTTTCCAAGGGTCGTCAAAGATTTGTTAATGTTAGCGCCTTCTTTCAGGCGGGTTCCTTTGGCACCGGTTGAATCAGCTCGTTCACTGCCGGCCAAGTCTACAAGACTGATTTTGCTCACCTACAGGAAGAAAATTTAAATATTTGTAAATTTAAGTAAAAAAAAAAAAAAAATAGAAACAATTAAAAGCACAAGAAAAATGTAGCATTAACTACATCACACGTAACAATCCCGCAAACTGGAAAGTGTAACAATCAGCTTAACAACCAGTCTAATTGTATGATAGAAAGAATCCGATTCTAGAAAAGACTGATGCAATTTCATGTTGGAGTTTCCATGAGTTTAGTAAAAGATGAAAGAAAGAGATGAAAAGCAACTTACAATAATGAAGGACTGGATGTATTTGGTGCCTGATTCCTTCGAAAAGAGGAATAAACTCACAAGGATCTTTAAAGTACCTTGCTATATGTCTACATCTGCACTGGAATACTTTACAATTGAGACAAGTTGTCCATGCCACAACTCTCCATTATTAGTATTAAGGCAGTAAGATAACAGAATAATTAATAAGCCAGACAAAATGCTTAACAGCATTTCAGTTCTCTTTGTTCTGAGTTCAAATTCCACTAAAGTTGACTTCGCCTTTCATCTGTTTGCGGCTCAGTAAATTAACTACCAGTTGAGTACTTGGGGGGGGGGGGGGAATCAATGTAATCGACTTACTCCCTCCCCTCAAATTGCTGGCCTTGTGCCAAAATTTGAAACTATTGATAAGCTGGCAGACTCAGTAGCATGCTAGACAAAATGCTTGGGAAAATATTTCCTCCATTTTTGATTTGAGTTCAAATTCCACCAAGGTAGACTTAGCCTTACATCTGGAACTCACTTAATTAATTACCAGTTGAGTACTGGGGTCAACATAATTGACTTACTTCCTCCCCCAAATTCCAAGCTTTGTGCTTGTAGTAGAAAATATTATTGTTGTTGTTGTTGTTGCTGTATGGTTGGGATGCAAGCTTCTTACCACACAGCCATGCCTGCACCTGTATATATATATATATATATATATATATATATATATACATATATACAAACATATATACAATGGACCACACAGCTTCTGCTTATCAAATTTACTAACAAGGTATTGGTCAGCCTGGGGCAATAGTAGAAGTCACTTGCCCAAGATGTTATGCAGTGGGACTGAACCCTAAACAACTTGGTTGCAAAGGGGGCTTCTTAACGACACAGCCATTCTTTGTATTTCTTCCATGCTCATCATAGGGATTGGCAAAGTATTTAATATTGATCCCTGGAGAACTATGTGGCTATCCAGTGGGATAGATATCGCAACTAAAAGGAATGGCCATCGAATTGCACCTAGAAAGTTACCCTCCAAGGTACAAGACTGGGCAAGATTGTTTATGGAAGACTAGCAATCACCCATGCAAACCAGCATGCCCCCTCCACTCCACTGATGTTATCCAAGGGAAAGGCAAAGATCAATACAGCTTGGCACCAGTGACATTGCAACTCATTCTTACAGATGAGTGAAATGGAGCAACAGGAAATAAAGTGTCTTGCTCAAGAACACAACACACAGCCCAGTCCAGGAATTGAACTCACAACCTCACAATTGTAAGCTCAACACTCTAACCACTGAGCCATGCACCTTTGCCACTATATATATATATATATTAATATAACATGACTGAATTTTTATTGTTCATCAATTTATTAAATCTTATTAAAGCAATAATGACATGAAAGAACAAAGAAATTATTGTTTTTAAACCAATAAATTCTTTCATTAATTATACTTTTTAATTTTATTTGAGGAATTTACGCGATTGGAATTGATGATTCCATGAAAGGATCAATGACCCTTTCATGACCTTTTACTCAAACATAACCGAATTCCACTAAGAAATTCCAGAAGATCTAACTCTAGTAAACTCCCTCTCTTCTGGTACTCAAAGAACTGGAACTCTCAAGGAATTGGCACCCAAGAGAAAATCAAAGGAAATGTATTGTTAATTTGAGTGAAGAGAATTTATGCTAATTTGTGTTAATTAACTTCAATTTTGGTACAAGGCCAGCAATTTTTAGGGCAGGTGTAAGTTGATTTTATTGACTCCAGTACTCAACTGGTACTTATTTTATCAACCCTGAAAGGATGAAAGGCAAAGTGGCCCTTGGTGGAATTTTATTAGTGTTGGAGCTACTTTATTCATGTGGAGCAATTCCAGTACAGAGCATAGAACATTATCAAACATCTTCTGGTAATCAATCTAAGTCATGCTGAGGCTTGTTTTCCTCTTTTTACAGTCTTCTAAAATGGTTCAATTTCTCAGAAGCTGCTCTTTACAACCATACATCCCTTTCCAGCATCCTTTTTGGTAATCTGGTACATTGTTTCCATGGTGTTACAGGCTAGTTGTAAATAACTGATGCAAGGGTTTTATAAGTTGTTGATAGGCATGTTATTGGCCCATAATTTCGTGGGTGTATGGTGTGTTTGTTTTTGGACATCAGAATGGTTTGTCCTTCCAGCATCCAGTTTGGTGTTGAATATGAGTATGGGTACTGGTGAGGTGTTTCAACCAAAAGTTGGGGACCCTGTCTAACGCTGGAGATTTCCAGTTACTGGTACTCCTCAGCGTGTCTGCAATCTCTAGATTTACAATGGTTGGCCATATCTGTGGTGCTATTTTGCTCTTCCTTTCCTTTTCCCTATTCATTCATTGAGCATTTTTGTTGTCGTGTTCTTGTTTGCTCCATATTCCTTCCCATACTGTTGGCATGTCACCTATTGATATGATTTTTTTCTTTAAGGTTTTGTAAAAATCAATAATAAATCGCTGAACGAGGTATATCATTATTATTAAGGTAGCAAGCTGGCAGAATTGTTAGCACACTGAGTGAAATGTTTAGTGGCATTTCATCCGTCTTTACGTTCTGAGTTCAAATTCCGCTAAGGTCGACTTTGCCCTTCATCCTTTCAGGGTCAATAAAATAAGTACTAGTCCCCACAAATTTCAGGCGTTACTACTACTACTATTACTACTACTAGTAGTAGTAGTAGTAGTGGCAGCAGCAGTAGTAGTAGCAGTAGTTGTAGTACAACAAGCTGGGAGAATCATTAGTATGATGGATAAAATGCTTAGCAGCATTTCTTGAAGCTTTATGTTCCGAGTTCAAATTCTGCTGAGGTCGATTTTGTCTTTCATCCTTTCGGGGTTAATAAAATAAGTACCAGTTGCGCACTAGGAGTCAATGTAACTGACTATCACCTGCCCACAGAAATTTCAGGCCCTTGTGCCTATAGTAAGTACAAATCGTCAAAATCTGCCAAGGTCGACGTTGTCTTTCATCCTTTCCGGGGAGGGTCAACGTCCTCGAACACAACATCACACCAGATGGAGCTTTCATTGTTATCACCACCACCAACATCACCACCACGGATGCAGACAATATCTTCCTGCCGTTATCCACTACCGCATGCATGCATCCCGTTACCACCTGAAACTAGAGCAATAGCAACTACCACCAACATCACCACCACCAATACTAACACTCACTACCACCACTACCACCATCACCATGAAGAGAGCAGGTGTAAAAAAGCCTGCCCTCTTGCACAGCAGTATGAGTCAGCTGACTTAGCTGGTAGGTTGGCTGCTGTATATAGATGTAAAACCATGAGTCATAATCACATTGAACACAAGATCAATCAGTCAATTCTAATAGAATTTTTATAGACGGTGGTTATGGTGGTTGTGGTTTAGGACGACGACGGTAGCGCAGGCGACGACGATGACGACGACGACGACGATGATGGTGTTGACGGGTCTGGATTGGGCTGCTGCAGTAGCTATGATGGTGGTGTGGGTTTCAATGACGATGGCTGTGGTGGTGGTGGTGGTGGTGGTGCAGCTGCTGCTGCTGATGGTTGTAGTATGGCAATGGTGGTGGTGAGTGTCGTAGTGGTTTTGGTGGTGGTGGTGGTGGTGGTGGGGTTGGGGTGGATTGTGGTAGGAGAGTGTGATGGTGGTAGTGGTAATGGTTTTGGTGGTGGTGGTGGTGGTAGAGGTGGGCAGTGTTCGTAGTGGTAACGGCAGTGGTTGAATGGTGTTGATGGTTGTCACTGTGGTTTCCGTATTGGTTATAGTGGTGGTGGTGGTGCTGGGGTTGGGGTGGGGTGGGGTAGGAGAGTGTGATGGTGGTAGTGGTAATGGTTTTGGTGGTGGTGGTGGTGTGGTGGTGGTGGTGGTGGTGGTGGTGGTAGAGGTGGCAGTGTTCGTAGTGGTAACGGCAGTGGTTGAATGTGTTGATGGTTGTCACTGTGGTTCCGTATTGGTTATAGTGGTGGTGGTGGTGGGGTGGTGGTGGTGGTGGGGTTGGGGTGGGGTAGGAGAGTGTGATGGTAGTAGTGGTAATGGTTTTGGTGGTGGTGGTGGTGGTGGTGGTGGTGGTAGAGGTGGGCAGTGTTCGTAGTGGTAACGGCAGTGGTTGAAAGGTGTTGATGGTTGTCACTGTGGTTTCCGTATTTGTTATAATGGTGGTGGTTCTGGGGTTGGGGTGGGGTGGGGTAGGAGAGTGTGATGGTGGTAGTGGTAATGATTTTGATGGTGGTGGTGGTGGTGGTGGTGGTCACAGTGGTTTTGATGATTGTGGTGATGATGGTACAGTTGTTACTAGTGGTGGTGGTAATGGTACTGCTGCTGCTACTGCTTGTTGCTGTACTAATGGTAACAGCAGACATAGTAGCTGTAGTAGCGGCTGGCTGGCTGGTTGGTTGGTAGTGATGGTGGTTGTGATGATGATGTGGTAGAATGAGGGAGGTGGTGAAGATAATGATAATGATGACAGTGATTGTGGAGAGACCTGTGTTGGTAGTAGTGGCAGCAGTGGTGGTAATAGTGGTGGTGATGGTGGTGGTGGTGGTGATGGTGGCAAGTGAATTTTTCTGAAATGCAGTTGAACGACAGAAGAAGCAGTTTCATTTCCCCACTACCCCCTTCATCTCCCACTCCAACAGATATAAAAAAAATTAAGTACCCTAGTACCAGAGATACACTGGTGTCCAAAGGGGCCCCTTTTATTGTCAGTACACTCCCTTCTCTCGTAGCAACTTCAGTGGCTATTATTATGGTCATAGTGCTTGCAATGAGTCTTGTAGTGATTTTTCTGATGGCAACAGTCACTGTGTAGTGGTAGTGATGGTTTGGGAGACACAGTGGTTCTTATTATTACACTAGTGCTGATGAAATATCAAAGCTTGGTCTTACTTCCCGGTGTGAATGAACTCACAACTTGTACTCGGCTTTCATAAATTGTCTTTCAGTACCTGTGTAGTTGCAAGCAGACATACACATGTTCATGGTTCTCCTTGTTTTTCGGTGCCTATGTAGTTGCAAGCAGACAGACATATTCATGGCACCCCTACCATTAACCCTTTCGTTACTGTATTTATTTTGAGATGCTCTGCGTTTCATTCAATTAATTTTAAATATAACAAAGACTTTAGTAAAAGATCTTAGTTATAATTAAGCTAGTGTTGGGAACATAAATTGTGACTAAGGTTTGGTGGAAGATTTTAATTCAAAACTTATGAAAACAAGACATTTTTACTACAGAGCCAGAGGTGGTTTCAGCCAGGTTGGTATCGAAAGGGTTAAATATAACAAGGAATTTAGTAAAATAACTTAGTTATCATTAAGCTAGTGTTGGGAACATAGATTGTGACTAAGGTTTGGTGGAAGATTTTAATTCAATACTTATGAAAACAAGACATTTTTACTACAGAGCCAGTGGCAATTTTGGCTGTGTTGGTATCAAAAGGTTAATACAGTGGAGCTTCAATGGTGTGACAACTGGAGAGAGAGAGGGATGTACCAGTAATTGGCTGGTACTTATTTTTAGTTGAGTACAGTGAAGCAATGTGAGATGATGTGCCTTGCTCAAAGAAATGGCACAATTACCCAGCTCAAGAACTGAACTCATAATCTCATGATTACGAACCCAACACCCCTAACCACTGAGATAACAATGAATATGATGATATCCAATATCACAGATGAGTTTTGTACTGATATTACTCTTTTACTTGTTTCAGTCATGTGACTGTGGCCATGCTGGAGCACCGCATTTAGTCAAACAAATCGATCCCAGGACTTACTCTTTGTAAGCCTAGTACTTATTCTATTGGTCTCTTTTTGCCGAACTGCTAAGTTACGGGGACATAAACACACAGGCATCGGTTGTCAAGCGATGTTGGGGAGCCAAACACAGAAACACAAACATATATACACACACATACATATATATATATGTATATATATATATATATGTATATATATATGTATATATATATGTATATATATATATATATATACGATGGGCTTCTTTCAGTTTCCATCTATTAAATCCATTCACAAGGCTTTGATCGGCCCGAGGCTGTAGTAGAAGACACTTGCCCGGACTGAACTTGGAACTATGTGGTTCGTAAGCAAGCTACTTACCACACAGCCACTCCTGCGCCTATATCATATTCTTTATTAACTATGCTTTAGTATTTTCAGTCATTGCACCATGGCTATGCTGGAGCATCACATTCCAGGCAAACAAATTCAACCCTTAGTACTTTTAAAAAATATTTTTTAGTGATAGAGGCAATATTAATACCAAGAGGTAATATTTATCCCCACTTAAATGTGGATGTTCTGTTATAACAAACTACGTTATGGTATATACCATGAGAGAAACTCTCATATTGGCATTTGGTGTGGAGGCGAAATGGCCCAGTGGTTAGGGCAGCGGACTCGCAGTCATAGGATCGCGGTTTCGATTCCCAGACCGGGCGTTGTGTGTGTTTATTGAGCGAAAACACCTAAAGCTCCACGAGGCTCCGGCAGGGGATGGTGGTGATCCCTGCTGTACTCTTTCACCACAACTTTCTCTCACTCTTACTTCCTGTTTCTGTTGTACCTGTATTTCAAAGGGCCGGCCTTGTCACTCTCTGTGTCACGCTGAATATCCCCGAGAACTACGTTAAGGGTACACGTGTCTGTGGAGTGCTCAGCCACTTACACGTTAATTTCACGAGCAGGCTGTTCCGTTGATTCGGATCAACCGGAACCCTCGTCGTCGTAACCGACGGAGTGCTTCCCATTGGCATTTGGTGCTAAATGCAGTCTTGTTTATAGCACTTGCAAAGAGACACGCCCATGCTATCTCCAGTGCTGAGACCACCAGATCATGTGATTTTGACCTTTCTTGGTCTTGTCAATGATGGACACTCAACCACTACAGGTAAGTAACAGTGACTCATCTCCCTGCCAATGGTATGTAGAAAAACAGTTCTAGAACAGGCACTGTTTAAAAATATATATTAGTGACAGTAGCTGTATTAATTACCCAGAGGTAATATTTATTCTGACTAAGACAGCGAGCTGGCAGAAACAAGCACACATATACACACGCATGCACAGGCACACAGCTTTAACAGGTTTCTACACAAAATTACTGCCAAGTGAATTTCATACAATACAAAAGGTATTGGTTAATCTGTTAATCTGGTGTTCCAAAAGGAATCTTGCCTCAAGCGGAAAGCAAGATGCTCTGCAGTGGTACCGAACCTAGAGCCAGATGGTTACCAAGAAAAATTCGTAACTACACAGCTATGCCTGCACCCATAAAATTGATGATGATGATGATGGCAAGATTGGAGAAACAGGATGTCTCCGAGATTAAATATGGCGATGACGATGACAACGACAAGCATGAAGAAAACAACAATAAGGACCAGGATATCTCGGAGATAATCAAGCAGTCTGACTGGTTACTCTATATTTACTTTCCTCACTCCATCTTTTCCATTTTCATTAGGTGTAATCAATACTAAAATTATGACGTTTCAAACGGAAACAGATCGAAACACACCCTTTCTTACTTTCTCTCTCTCTCTCTCTCTATACATATACATGTATATACGTATATATATATATATATATATATATATATATATATATATATATATAGGTGTATGTATGTATGTATATGTATACTGTTTACTCTTTTACGTGTTTCAGTCATTTGGCTGTGGCCATGCTGGAGCACCGCCTTTTAGTCGAGCAAATCGACCCCAGGACTTATTCTTTGTAAGCCTAGTACTTATTCTATCGGTCTCTTTTGCCGAACCGCTAAGTTACGGGGACGTAAACACACCACCATCGGTTGTCAAGCGATGTTGGGAGGGACAATCACAGACACACAAACATATACACACACACACACACATATATATATATACACATATATACAATGGGCTTCTTTCAGTTATCATCTACCAAATCCACTCACAAGGCTTTGGTCGGCCCAGGGCTATAAGTAGAAGACACTTGCCCAAGGTGCTACGCAGTAGGACTGAACCCGGAACCATGTGGTTCATAAGTAAGCTACTTACCACACAGCCACTCCTACGCCTATATATATATACACATACAAACACACCCTTAAGGACATACATTAATGTATGGAAACAACCGTCCTGTTGCCAGGTATTACTTCGCTAATAAAACTAGTGTGTGTATGTAATATGCATGTAAAATAAACAACTCAGTCCATGGAATAGGAGTTCATTTATGTGATCAGCACTGATGATTCACACTGTTGCCATTCCGAGTTTCTTGCATTTGTTGAGTTCCTTCATACAGCAACAGGATGGATGCAATTGTTGAAATTTGGAACACAGTAAATAAACACCCTGCATTTTCATTGGTCCATTCCAGTAACCGGAAATTATGTGCAAAAGTAAGAAACTTGGAGTAGCAACAGAGTGAGTCAGCTTTATATATATATATATATATACTTTATTTAAAGCAGCAGAAAATTCAACAAAATTCAACAAAACCTGTTACTCTGAGTTTCCCGTTGCTGATGAACGGGAAACTCAGAGTAACAGGTTTTGTTGAATTTTCTGCTGCTTTAAATAAAGCATATTACTCTACCACTGGTATTTGAGTACTCTTTTTTCCACCTTGTTTCACATTTATGTGTTTACTCCGGTATATATACATATATATATATATATATATATATATATGTGTGTGTGTGTGTGTGTGTCTGTGTGTATGTATGTATATTATGTATATACATATAAATGTATACAAGTACATATAAATAAACCACACATGTAAATGAACAGATATATTCTCACACACACACATATATATACAGGCGCAGGTATAGGTGTGTAGTAATAATTTTGCTTCCCAACTACCTGGTTCCAGGTTCAGTCCCACTGCATGACAACTTGGGCAAGTATCTTCTACTATAGTCTTTGGCCAACCAAAGCCGTGTGAGTGGATTTGGTAAACAGAAACTAAAAGAATCCCATCATATAGATGTGTGTGTGTGTGTGTGTGTGTGTGTGTGTATCTTTGTGTCCGTGTTTGTCCCCCAACTGGTGTTGGTGTGTTTATGTCCCTGTAACTCAATGGTTTGGCAAATGTGACTGATAGAATAAGTACGAGGCTTTAAAAAAAAAAAGGGCTGGGGTCGATTTATTCAGCTAAAACAAAACGTTCAAAGTGGTGCCCCAGCATGGACACAGTCTGATGACTGAAACAAGAAAAAGAGAAAAGGCATTCACACACATACACACACACACATATATGTATACATAGATATATATGCAATGATGAGTGTGTTTGTGTATGTGTCACTGTGTAGTAGTTTAAGATTAGAATAGTCAGGTAGGCTAAGTGATGTGCTAGTCTTATCCGGAGGTAGCTACTCCTCTGAGTGACTTGTTTATAATAGTCTAGATGTGTGAGAGAGGGAGTTGAAGAATGCATGCAAGAGCATGTGAGTGAATGAGCCAATGGGTGTGAATGAAAGAGCCAGTGAGTGTAAAAGTGTGAGTCATCATCATCATCATCATCATCGTTTAACGTCCATTTTCCATGCTAGCATGGGTTGGATGGTTCGACCAGGGATCTGGGAAGCCAGAAGGCTGCACCAGGCTCCAGTCTGCTCTGGCAGTGTTTCTACAGCTGGATGCCCTTCCTAACGCCAACCACTCCATGAGTGTAGTGGGTGCTTTTTACGTGCCACCTGCACAGGGAGCATAATGCACGAGTTGATGAATGTAAATGTGTGTCAGTGAGAGTAAATGCAGGAGTTGGTCAGCACAAATGTGTGAGTCTGTGAGTATGAATACAGGAGTCAATGAATGTGAATGCATGAGTCAGTGAGTCAGTAAGTATGAGTGTGTGAATCAGTGAATGTGAATGAATGAGTCAGAATGTGCAAGTGTATATGATAGAATGTGTAAGGGCATGAGTCAGAGTGCATGAGGGTACGAGTCAGAGTGCATGAGAGTACGAGTCAGAGGGCATGAGGGTACGAGTCAGAGTGCATGAGGGTACGAGTCAGAGTGCATGAGGGTACGAGTCAGAGTGCATGAGGGTACGAGTCAGAGTGCATGAGGGTACGAGTCAGAGGGCATGAGGGTACGAGTCAGAGGGCATGAGGGTACGAGTCAGAGTGCATGAGGGTACGAGTCAGAGTGCATGAGGGTACGAGTCAGAGTGTATGAGGGTACGAGTCAGAGTGCATGAGGGTATGAGTCAGAGCGCATGAGGGTACGAGTCAGAGTGCATGAGGGTACGAGTCAGAGTGCATGAAGGTATGAGTCAAAGTGAATGAGTGTCAGAGGCAGAGTGCATGAGCCAGTGTGTGTGTGTATGTGTGTGTGCATGCAAATGCATAAGGGAGAGTATGTAAGGTCATGAACCAGGGTACAGGAGTGTCTGAGTATCTGAGTCAGAGTGCAGGAACATCTAAGTCATGGTGCAGGAGTGCCTGAATCAGGTTGCAGGAGCACCCGAGTCAGAGTGCAGGAGTGCCCATGTCAGAGTGCAGGAACGTCTGAGTCAGAGTGCTGAAGTGTCTGAGGCAGAACATGTGAGTGTGGGTATGTGTGAACGACTTGAGAGGGTGTTCAAATGAGTGAATGTCTTAATGTGTCAGGCTGCGTATGAATACATGAATGAAAGTGTGTGTGTGTGTGTGTAAATGAGTCATAGTATTGTGTGAATGAGTCACAGTGTCTGCACCAATGAGTTCAAAGTGTCTATAGAAATGAGTCAGAATATTTGCTATGTCGGTGTATGCATATGTCAGTGTATGAATATGTCAGTGTGTGAATATGTCAGTGTGTGAATATGTCAGTGTATGAATATGTCAGTGTATGAATATGTCAGTGTGTGAGTAGGTTTTTGTGAGTGTGTATATGTGTGTATATTACCATCACTACCACAATCACTTCTATTATTCTTCATATCACCACAATGTTTCTTCCGATATTACCCACCCCACTCCCATTACACTGCACACACCTACCCAACCAGTCAAGTCTTCAACAAATCTGTCAGAATCTATTATCATTTGCAAGGTTAACAACCTTAGCAGTTCTCTCATAATCTAACTAATGGCATGGAATTGGCTAAATTGCTAGAGCAGACAAAATGTCTTGTGGTATTCATATTCTAGTACCTTGAACCCTGATTTCAAATCAGGCCGAGGTCAAATTTTGCCTTTTCATCTTTCTATGGTCAATAAATAAAATGCCAGTCTTGAGTCATGGATTTGTGGAAATGTTAGAACATCAGAGAAGAAGCCTTATGGCATTTATTCAGGATCTTTGTATTCTAAGTTTATATTCTACTGTGGAGAAGGATGTGCCTAAGAGCTCTACCGTTACAGTTTTTTCCAGAAATAGCACATGAGATTGTATGAATGAATAAATGAATGAATGACCCAAACAAAAATTTTTTAATAAAAATAATAATAATAATAATAATGGTTTCAAATTTTGGCACAAGGCCAGCAATTTCGGAGGAGCGAATAAGTCAATTACATCAACTCCAGTGCTCAACTGGTATTTATTTTATAAAGGTGGTGAGTTGGCAGATTCGTTAGCACGCCGGGTGAAATGCTTAGTGGTATTTCGTCTGCCGCTACATTCTGAGTTCAAATTCCGCCGAGGTCGACTTTGCCTTTCATCCTTTTGGGGTCGATTAAATAAGTACCAGTTACGCACTGGGGTCGATATAATCGACTTAATCCGTTTGTCTGTCCTTGTTTGTCCTCTCTGTGTTTAGCCCTTTGTGGGTAGTAAAGAAATAGGTATTTATTTTATCAACCCTGAAAGGATGAAAAGGCAAAGTCAACCTCAGCAGAATGTTAACTCAGAACATAAAGATGGATGAAATTCCATAAAGCATTTGCCCAGCATCCTAACAATTCTGCCAGCTCACTGCCTTGATGACGATGATGATGATGTGTTGCATATTTTAAAAAATCTTAAGTTCTTTCTCATTTTCAAAATTATTTGAACATATTTGAATATGTAAAAATGTTACAGGTAAGATTACACCTATGAGAATTTTTTTTTTTTTTTAATAAACAATGTATTTTTTCCATTTCTTATCAGCTTTTAATCCATTTCTCAAGCTCTCATACATCAAGTTTGGTTTTAACTTCTCTGATTTCTTGACAGCATTTAAGTAAATATGTAAAAATCTCTTGATAAGTGAAACAGGCAGGGCAATATTATTTGAGTTAATGATATTGTTACCTTTAACAATCCAACTGTGAAAATAGTTACAGTTGCAGTAACATTTTTTTTTCTTTTTTGCTTTGAGGTAGTGATGTTCTTTTTCAACAAAAATGAGAAACAGAAGATCTTCAAGAAAATGCCATTGACCTATAAAACCTTTTGTCTTCTAACATTTAATACATTAAAACATCAAGTCCACAGACATGCTACCTCCCCTCTCTCTCTTTCTTACTCTCTGTCTTTGCCGTTTCTATTTCTACTGCAATCACTATCCTCCTTGGAACTGGATGGTTGCATCACACATCTACTGAAGCACTCCTGATTCATTTATCTTTCCATCAACCATATTATAACTATCCCCCACTCACCAAGTTCTGCACTATCCCTTAATCCAACCCTTCCTTGTTTCCCTGGGCATGGATTCACTGAAGCTCCGGCGTCTGGTGACGGACTTGGTAAACACCCACAAAGTTATCAACCACCTCACCAACAACAACACTGAACACCTTTTTGATCTCCATGTGTCTAACACACGTGGACATGCCTACAAAGTCAGAAAACAGCACAGCTCCCATGACTTTCGGAAACATTTTTTCATGCTCAGAGTTGCTGAAGCATGGAATAAACTGCCTGCGTCAGTTGTTGACTGCCATGACACTGCATCCTTTAAGGCCCTCATGCTTTCCGAAATCCGCCGAAACTACACCTGATTATATATACACTTTAGATGAATTGTAGTGCACCTGAGCACTGTACACAATTATTATTATTATTATTATTCCTTGCCAAAACATCATCCATTCCTCTTGAATTCTCTCCCTGCATCCTACATCCATTAATTCTTACTTTCTGAAGAGGAAGATTCTTAACTATTTGAGCTCACCTATGTGGGAGAGCAAGTGAAGGTCATATGTACAGGGCCATCCTCCAGACTAAACAAAGATTTTCTTTATCATTGGAAATAACCCCTCATGTTATTTCTGATCTTACTTTAACTTTGACCTTTTAATTCATGCATGAAAAATGATATTTAACCCTTTTGTTACTGTATTTATTTTGAGATGCTCTGTGTTTCTTTTAATTACTTTAGATATAACAAAGAATTTAGTAAAATAACTTATTTATCATTAAACTAGTGTTAGGAATATAAATTGTGACTAAGGTTTGGTGGTGTATTCTAATGCAAAACTTATGAAAACAAGACATTTGTACTACAGAGCCAGAGCCGATTTTGGCCGGGTTGGTAACAAAAGGGTTAAATGATTGTTCTCTTAGATGTAATATGGTTCAAATAAATGACCTTCAGGTCAGCAAATTAGCATTTTAATTTCATGGCTACCACTGTGTCAGAATAGAAAATTCTTTTAAAAGCACCCTCTGGATCTATGATACAAACTTCTTGTTTTAAATTAAATCATTCATCAAAATTTTATGTTATGCCCCAGACACTATTTTAATAATGACACAGTTATGTTATTAAATTCCTTGTTATTTACAAAATTAATTGAAGAAAAGGCAGCGTGCCACAACAGAAATATGGCAACAAAAGTGTTAAGTGATTTAAATGAAAAATATCCATAAAAATTTTATGCTAATTTACATTCCAGATGCCACCTTAATAATAACAAAGGTTATTTTAATTAGATCCTTCATTATTTTCAAAATGAATTGAACCAAAGACAGTATACACCAATAGGAATATGGTAACAACATATTCTTTTATTTGTTTCGGTCATTTGACAGCAGCCATGCTGGAGCACTGCCTTTAGTCGAGCAAATCGACCCTAGGACTTATTCTTTGAAAGCCTAGTAATTATTCTATCGGTCTTTCTTGCCGAACCGCAAAGTGACAGGGATGTAAACACACCAGCATCGGTTGTCAAGCGATGTTGGGGGGGACAAACACAGACACACAAACATATACATACACACATACACATATATGATGGGCTTCTTTCAGTTTCTGTCCACCAAATCCACTCACAAGGCTTTTGGTCAGCCTGAGACTATAGTAGAAGACACTTGCCCAAGGTGCCATGCAGTGGGACAGAACCCGGAACAATGTGGTTGGTAAGCAAGCTACTTACCACACAACCACTCCTGCGCCATCTACATAACCACTTAACACCCCTTAAATCAGATCCTATCATTTTAAATAAATTAAGAACATGTTACACAATTTGGCTTAAGATTTTTAAAAAATAGTCGTAACTAGACAATTTTGATCACACATTCTTGCTCAATCAGAGCTGCCCAGGAGCTAAATAATAAAATCTTTTTAAATACAAACATAGCTAATACAAACCTTTTCTCCAACCATTTTAGTGGCTTGGTCAAGTTTTTTCTGGGTGAATATAATGGTAAAAACAGCATGTGAACGGCTGCTGGTTTCGTTCATGTTTGTAGCGGCAACGGTCCTGAAGATTAGGAAATACAAAGGAAAATAGAAAAGAAATTGAATAAAATTTCTTAGAAATAATTCAAATGAAATTAGAAAAAAAATATGCATGAAATATTTATTTTATTCACACAATAAGAATCTAAAGAGGCAGGAAAATATTGTTTGACCAAAACTTCTGTATAGTATGGCATGGTTGGCTTGAACAAATCAATGAATATCTTTATGTTAAGTTCTCAGATAAATACATCTCTCCTGTCCTCATCATCAACATTGTCTCTCTTTCCAACTACTCCTACACATCTTTATATAATGTGGGGTAACCATATGAAGGTGCGTAGCTTAGTGGTTAGGGTATTTGGCTTTGGTCATAAGGCTGTAAGTTCAATTCCCAGCAGTGCAATGTGTCCTTGAGCAAGATACTTTATTTCATGTTGCTCCAATCCACTCAACTGGCAAAAGTGAATAGTGTCATGCCAAATCTCCCCTGAGAACTACATTAATTCATCCCTAATTACCATTTTTATTACAATATACGAAGCTAATTACCCAAAACATTAACTTAATTATAATCTCACATTTTTTTTATTCATTATTTTCTTTTTACCTCACATTAACGATTCATTATCTTTATTTTAATGTCTCTCCCCTTGTTGCTATGGGTTGAATAGGTTTACAATAAATTTCTTCACATCTCAACTGTGAAAACCAATTTTCTCAGATCATACACAGATTGCCTTTCTCTCCACATTTTTTATTTATCTACAATCTACAAGAACCACAAGTGCTTCTCTTCCCTGCCATATCACATTTTGTTTCCTCCTAATTTATACTATCTGCTCACCTTACACAGCCATTTGCCATGCCAGTAAACACAAGTCAATATATTTAAAGAGAGAGACAACTGAGTGTGGCTGTTTGGATGCTGAGAATTTGGCAGGACTGACTGGATATTGAACCTCTTTTGGCGACAGCACATTTTGGCATTGTAGGTAAACACACATACAAGCACACAGAAACAGACACATACAGTGAAAGAGAGAGATAGAGAGAGATAACAATTTATTAACGTAAAAGCACCATCCGTTCGTGGCCGTTTGCCAGCTCCGTCTGGCACCTGTGCGGGTGGCACGTAAAAAGCACCCACTACACTCGTGGAGTGGTTGGCGTTAGGAAGGGCATCCAGCCATAGAAACATTGCCAGATCAGACTGGGCCTGATGCAGCCTTCTGGCTTCACAGACCCCAGTTGAACCGTCCAACCCATGCTAGCATGGAAAACGGACGCTAAATGATGATGATGATCATCATCATCATCATTTAACGTCCATTTTCAATGCTGGTATAGGCTGGATGGTTTGACAGAACTGGTAAGCCGGGGAGCTGCACCAGGTTCCAATCTAATTTCGATGCCTTTCCTAACACCAACCCCTCTAAGAGTGCAGTGGGTGCTTTTTATATGCCACTGGCATGGGTGCCAGTTATGGGACACCGGCATTGGCCATGACTACGGTCTCACTTGGCTTGGCAAGTCTTCTCAAGCATGGTATATCACCAAAGGTCCTGGTCACCTGTTACTGCCTCTGTGAGGCTCAACATTCGAACGGTGCTTTGTACATACCACCGGCACAGAATATCCCAAAACTCAAGCACATAGATAAATATGCTCAAATACTTTTAAACAAAGGATAAAAATGAGAGAAATTTTAAAACAAGTGAAACATTAAAACATCTGATGCCAAATAAACCACCATTGAATCAGTGACACCAAACAGTATCATCAAAACAGCTGTGCCAAAATGTCACATATCCATACATTTGATACCCAGTCACTTCTTAAACCAGTTTCCAGGTCAGCCATTTGCATAAATAAATTTTGTACAAACAAAGAACATAATCCACTCATTTGGCCCGAAAAGAAATAGGAAGACTTTCCTAACTTACCTGGCTTTGTTGCCTTCATCGATGAGTTTTCCGATGTCTTCAAAAGATTGTACGGCCAATTTAGAAAGGTCCTCGACATATGGACCTAATAATGGATGTTCTCTCACGCGAAGGTTGTTTTTGTTACTGGGGTTCAAAAGATCCCGTACACGCTCACAGTAAATTTCCATGTAGCTGACCTAAATTACAAAAACCAGAAAAAAAGCATGTAGTTTGTTG
>NC_043021.1:7603804-7631304 GCF_006345805.1 Octopus sinensis
ATGAAAGTATTAAAGTGATCCGCATTAAAGCCACTCAACCAAATTTCATATGTTACTCTATGTTCTAAACATCGGCTTAATAGTGACAAATTTTACTAAATTCTTCAAAGTAGTGTATTGCAACACAAATAAGGTCACAAGAGTATTAAAGTGATCTACATTAAAGCCACTCAACAAAATCTCGTGTTAATTTATGTTCCAAATGCCAGCTTAATAGTGAAAAAATTATTTTACTTAATTTTTCATTATTTTCAAAATTAATTGAAATAAAAGCAGCGCATTGCAATAGAATTATGATAACAAAAGGACTAATACAGACACATTCAAGTCTTTGACACACAGACATACTGACTCTTCTCTTTGTCTTTTCTATAACTCCAGCAATGGCCTCCGTTCCTCAGAGCTGACCAGTTTTGTATCCCCTACATTCAAACACTTCAACCCATCAATTTTATCACCCTTCCTCAGTCCAGCACACTCAGGCCCCTCATTAACCATTACGTCCAGTCTTTCTGTCCCAAAGCATATGCTTGTCCATGGAAGCTACTGTAACCTGTAAGAATTTAAAACTATTTTGTCTTGCTGTAAGCTTTCAAAAGACGACACACTTTCCTGAATTTTCTACCATAATTCAACGAAGGAGTTCTGAAATGCTTTCTCCTTTGCATGTGTGTATGTGGGTGCATGTGTGTATGTGTGTGTGTGAGTATATGCTGGAGTGCGTATATGTGAGCATGTGGGTGAATGAATCCATGTATGTGCACACATATGTATGCGTATGAAAATGAGCGAGAAAAGAGTGTGTGTATGTGTAAGAGACAGAAAGCGACAGTGTGTGACTGTAATTGACACACAAAAAGAGAGTGATGATGTGTGTATGTATATGTGTGTGTGAGAGTAACTGTATGTTTGTATGTGTGTGTGTGAGAGATAGAGATAGAGACAGAGATGAGAGTGTAAGTGTAAGATAGTGATTGTGTGTGTAAATGCATGTGGGAGTGAGGTGAGTATATATATGAGTGTGAGAGAACGACTGAGTGTGTATGACATGAGAAAAGAGTGTGTGTATGTGTAAGAGACAGAAAGAGACAGAGTGTGACTGTATGTGACACACAAAAAGAGAGAGTGATGATGTGTGTATGTATGTGTGTGTGTGAGAGTAACTGTATGTTTGTATGTGTGTGTGTGAGAGATAGAGATAGAGACAGAGATGAGAGTGTAAGTGTAAGATAGTGACTGTGTGTGTAAATGCATGTGGGAGTGAAGTGAGTATATATGTGAGTGTGAGAGGAAGACTGAGTGTGTATGACATGAGAAGTATACACGAGAGAGAGAGAGAGAGAGACACTGAATGTATAAGCCTGTATAGAAAGCTCAGAGAGAAACTGCGTGATAGCATTCAACAAGAAATCAATAATTCTCTCTAGTATAAAAATACAACAAAATTCACTGACAGTTACTACTACTACTACTACTATTAATGCTGCTGCTGCTGCTATTACTATTACCACTACTACTGTTACTGCTACTATATTTGCTGCTGATGCTATTGTGGTCTTAGCTGTGGCTGTTGCTGCTGTTATTGTTAGCTTATGGCAGCTGGAAAAGTACCAATGGTTGTATCATGTGAGGAACAAGTACGAAGAAGATAGAAGTGGAAGGGAGAGAGAGGAAGGAAGGAATAAATGTAAAAGAGAGAATGTAGGGAAAGATATGGAAATGGTATAGAAATATGAGGGAGAGAAAGAGAGGAAGGAGTTGGAAAAAAAGAGCAAAGGAGAGAGTGACGGGGAGAAGCAAAGAGACGTGGAAAAGGAAAGAGAGTAGAATGGGGAAAAAAGAGAAGAGTAAGAAAAGCAAGGAGAGGAGAGCAAAGAGAGGAGGGCAAAGAGGTGAAGAAAAGGGGTAAAGAGAGAGCAACAAGAGAGGAGCAAGAGAGGGCAACGAGAGGGGACAACAAGAGGGGCAACGAGAGGGCAACAAGAGGGACGAAGAGGGGACAAAGAGGAGAGCAAGGGAAGGCAAAAAGATGAGAGCAAGAGAAGGCAAAGAGAAGAGAGCAAGAGAAGGCAAAGAGAAGAGAGCAAGAGAAGGCAAAGAGAGGAGAGCAAGTGTGGTAACGAGAAGAGCGTAAGAGGGGTAAAGAGAGGAGAGCAAGAAGGGGTAAAGAGAGGAGAGCAAGTGGGGTAAAGAGAGGAGAGCAAGTGGGGTAAAGAGAGGAGAGCAAGTGGGGTAACGAGAGGAGAGCAAGTGTGGTAACGAGAGGAGAGTAAGAGGGGTAAAAAGAGGAGAGCAAGAGGGGTAAAGAGAGGAGAGCAAGTATGGTAACGAGAGGAGAGTAAGAGGGGTAAAGAGAGGAGAGCAAGAGGGGTAAAGAGAGGAGAGCAAGAGGGGTAAAGAGAGGAGAGCAAGAGGGTAAAGAGAGGAGAGCAAGAGGAGTAAAGAGAGGAGAGCAAGAGGGGTAAAGAGAGGAGAGGAAAAGAAGGCAAAGAGAGGAGAGCATCCACAATGCTAGTGTTCTAGATACACTCTTATAAAAGATATTCTAACATATTTGGATTTAAATATCTAATTCAAGTTTTGATCAACATTCCAGCTGTAATCAGCAGGTTTTTGTATGCATACTGTCTTCAGATTAAAGACTTCAAACACGTCTATCTTAACTGTTTAACATTCAGATTACTCTGTCAAATGTAATGCTTATGTATTCACATCATTTTAAATTAATCGTGCATTATTTCAAAGCTTTGGAATTTCGATGATTGTGATTGTTTATTTTTAAAATGACAATGTAGGGTAGGTGTGAAAGGCCAGATCTGACCGGCTTGCAGATAAAACAGGTAGAATATTTTGGCTGGACTTTGCTGGTTTAAATGTCGAAGGGTTAAAGATTTCTAAGTCCTGGAGAAGACATCAAATTGCATCTGGTGGTGAGATCAAACTCAGGAGTTGAAGAGGGGTTTTCGAGAGTAAAGAGGTATCCTTCAGTCTTCACTCCATCCAAGTCTACTCTGGTTCAGGGGCTGTAATACTTATTAAGGACTCCAGTTATGAGTCAAAGAACAGCAGACATTCCTCTGGCTAAAGCATAAAAGGCTTGGAGGAGGGCTGGCTGCTAGACATTTGTCACACAGGCCTGCTGGTGTGTGAATGTACTTTTATACCATACATGGACCAGTATCCCTTTTAAGGTTTAAGTAGACCCTATACTTCATGACACCAACAAAGGATACACAACTAGAAGGACTGGAACTGGATCAACTACTTCACTGTTTTAGTTCCAAATCCAAAGAATGAACATGTATATATCTGAGATATATATATATATATATATATATCTGAGATATATATATCTGAGATATATATATATATCTGAGATATATATATATATATATATATATATAACTATGATTACAGAGAAAGAGAAAAAGGAAGAATGAAAAAAAAGAGAAAGTGAAACAGAGAAAGAATGAGAGAAAGAAAAAGGGAGGAATGAAAAGAAAATGAAATGAAGGAAAGAGATGAAGTAAAAATTAGGAAAAGTAAAAGAAAGGAAAACAAAGAAGAAAAAGAAAAAGTGAAAGAGAACAAAGTAGAAGAAATGGTAATAGAAAAAAAGGAAGAAAAGAAAGAAGAGAGGAAAAATAAAATGAGAGAAAAATAATTTTTTTCTTGAGAGAAAAACAAAGAGTGAATGAGAAATTATAATTACAAACAAAAGAAACTAGTATGAATTAATTAACTAATTAGTCTTTATGCCTAATGAATTAGTTATATTAATAATGTAGAATGTATTAACATGGCTAACCTGTAGGTGGGAGGGAAATGAAGATTGAACTAATTAACACTAATTTAAAGATAGGAAGACCAAATCCCATACAGCCAGTGGGGGCAAGAGAAACTTTTCTCATCTCTTACGTTTTACTTCTTTCAGTCACTGGACTGCGGCCATGCTGGGACAACACCTTAAAGGATTTAGTCAAACAAATCAACCCCAGTTCATTTTGCTTTTATTTTTTTAAAGAGTGGCACTTATGCTACTGGTTTCTTTTGTTGAACTAAGTTACAAGGACATAAACAAACCAACACCGGTTGTCAAGCCAGCGGGAGGCCGGCCAAACACATACACACATACATATGTGACAAGATTCTGTACAGTTTCCATCGGTTACCCCTCTCACACAGCATTGGTCAGCCTGGGGCAAAAGTAGAAGACACTTTCCTAAGGTGCTGTGCACAGGGACTGAACTTGAAGCCATGTGGCAGCAAAGTGAGCTTCTTAACGATACACCAATGCCTGCATGTAATTTGTAGGGTCTTTTATATTATGCCAATATCAGAAAGAAATCGTGGTAACTAATGCTCCACTTGATTCTTTCCCATTAAACTGTTTAAAACAACTTCAACAACAAACAGTGATGTGTATAAAATTCTCAGAGAAAGAGAATGCAGCAACAACTATACAAAACTTACCTCCACGGAGTACATCTGTTCGGCAGTTTTATTGTCTTTGATCCGGTCAAATAAATCCTGACACAACTGGAATATACATAAGAAAGAACAACGGTGAGGATTAAATGGCAGAACTAAACAAAATGAAAATTTTTCGTCTGGATGATTAAGAGAGAACATGGTTTTTAGCATACAAGCTAACAATGTGGTTTATTAACTGAACAGTATTTACTTGTGAACTTTCATGCTCTGGATTCAAATCCTGCTGAGGTTGTCTTTCACTTATATTCTTCATGATTCAATAATTACCAATTAAGTATACTGAGACTAACCTAATCAACTACCTTCGTCCCCTGCACTTTTGAGGCCTTTAAGATATCAATGATACAATGCTTTTGGCCCTTAAAGCAACAAGTAGATCCAACTTATTAACAGAGAGAGAGGCTGAACTATTTCCCAGGGATGGTTCTAAATTACATATGGTAGTGGTGCCCTGGTTCAGGAATTCTAGGATGTTGATGCAATGTGGGGACCACCTCTTAACCACTATTCTTCTTAGGACTACTGTAGCCTGGAGTAGTAACATCTGTCAGGCTCTCAGCTACGGGTTTTTTTAGTATATTATGGAAGAAGTTTTAATCCCAAATGCTCACCACCTTGTGAGTATCTTGAGTAAGGAAAAAACTAGGGAAGTCAACTGTGACAAACTAAGGAGTGGGGTCTTTCAGGCAGTTTGGTGCCCTCTTTGATACCCTTCCAGCAACTCCAGGGTTGGTGGGGGCTCTCCCGCCCTGTGAGATAATTCACCTAGGGGAAGGCTACACCAATGTAAAATCCTATATCTTGCTGGTCACTCCAGCCACCTTGGCCCACTGTGCCACTGTGGTCAGACCTTTAAGTCAAAAGAGAGGAATCGGATTGCATAGAGTGACTCTCCCTTTAAAAGGAGAAGGGGTAAAAAGACAGGTAGTGGATGGTATTGGTAGTCACAGCCTCAATTCTACATGATGTTCACACACAAAGAACTGCCATCACCAGATTGAGCCAATAAGAGATAATTATCTTGGCTGGCACAAGAACACAGTACAATACTGAAAATACAATAGAGACCTTTGATCTTTCAATTGATATACTGACCCTTAACTCAATTGACATTTGCTGCTGCCCTATGAAATAGTTAGCCACACAAAGTACTCAAAGTAATCCTTTTATATATATATATATATATATATATATAATGAGCAAAATATTTGTGTCCTTATGATTAATAAATATATATATATATATATATTGCAATTTATAATGAATAGTAGTTAGTGATTATAGTTTGCCAACAGACCAATCTCTAGTCAATTCAATTTCTGACAGCTACACTGACAAGGGGAGTGTTGGTAACTTGGCACTGAACAAATAGTGTAAGAGACTTTGCACAATGAATATTAGCTTTCCGATTCATTTTTCTAACTGATGTTTATATGCTTCACTGATATACACCAGTAAAAGATACACACACACAACAAGCAGTGCGAGAACTCGATATCCATGAAAGAGTGAAGATGTTTCTTACATGAAACCAATGGTAGCCTAAATATCTATGGTTGTGTTATGCTTACAATTATATATATATATATATATATATATATATATATAAATTAATGAATAAATAAAACATATGCATATATACATACAAATATGTACGCACCTACCTCTACATGTATATATACATGCATATATGGGTACAGGACATACAATACAAGGAAAATTCCCCTTCTTCAGTCGCTTTTGTTTCATCTACTCCACGTTTCGAAGGCCACACACACACACATATATATATAAACACAGTCAGGTTATACAAACACGTATATATGGACACATACACACACAATCTTTCCAGATAGTTTAAGTAAACATTGTATCGATGTGTGTGCATATGGATATGAGTTTATGAGTGAGAAAATAAAAAAGTGTGTGTATGTGTGTGTAGGTGAATGTCAGAGGGAAAATGTATGAGAAAAGTTATGTATATGTAAGAATATGTGTATATGGGAGAGAGAGATAGTGTGTGAGTGTGTGTGCATGCTCGCTAATTTGGAAAAGATGAGGAAGGGTGAGTAAATAAAGTAGCTTCTTACCAGTGGGATTATCCCACGTTGGCTGTCTTCATTCTTTCCCATCATGGTGTAGCTTTTCCCTGCACCAGTCTGTCCATATGCAAATATACAGACATTGTATCCTTCAAAAGCATGTTCCAACATCTCCAGGCCGATGTCTTCATACACTTTTGTCTGGGACGAAAATTCAGGATCAGAAGGCTGAAAGAAAGAAAAATTAAAGATATATATATATATATATATATATTTATGTGTGCGTGCATTAAGGCTACCATTGGTTTCAGGTTAAGAAAAGTATGAAAATATCCTAGTGTCTTAACAATTTTTCAATCCAATAACATGGAGGCTTGAAAAATTGTTAAGACACTTGGAAATTTTCCTACTTTTCTTAACATGAAACCAATGGTAGCTTTACTTCACAAATAAAGAAATTATATCTACCAATGCAGCGTTAAACACTCCTTTTCATCATTCAACATTTACATATATATATATATATAAGCAATAATTATAATGACAGAGAATATGGAGAGAGGTACATCCTCAAAATTTATTTATTTTTATTTTACAATGTCGTACAGCATATTTTTATGGTTATAATGACCTACACGTGTTTCCACTGCACAGAGCGTATACAACTGGATATAGTTTTCTGTGCAGCTTCATGCAGGATCTTTCAACCAGCTTGGATCAAAGCAAACTCAGTGTGAATGACAACTCCTAATAGTCATAGACTCTGAATACTAATCGATGCGGTTAGCTGAAACCTGGAACATAACTGAGGGTTATCGCGGTATTTGCCCAGAAATATATCACTCTAAGCACACGTGTGTGTGTGTGTGTGTGTGTGTATGTGTTTGCATGTGTGTAATGATGATGATGAACTCTCTTGTGAAAGACGATGTAGGAGTGTTCAGCTTTTTCCAAACAACCTGCAAAGATGATTTGTTTATAGCAATCAAACGTCTGTGCTATACAAATGTCTGTGCTCTCCACCAAATCGGCATTGCATGAAACGGTGTATCATGCATCAGATGTCAAAGTGAAAGCAGAGCAACACAGGATGAAGTGTTTTGCTCAAGAACACAACACCACCTGGGCTCAGAATTGAAACAATGATCTTACGATCATGTGTGCAACACGCTAACCACTAGGCCATACACCCTCATACATGTAAGGTGTACCATAATTCATGGCATCTGGTGGAGCATCACTGAAGATTTACCTTCGTTTAGTTAAAGACAGCAATCAAGGACTGTAATACAGCTTTCAGTCACTGAATTGCAACCATGCTGGGACACTGCCCTTAAGGGCTTACTTGATCAAATCAACACAAGAAATTATTTTTTTAAAGTCTGTTATTTATTCTACCAGTTCCTTTTGCTGAACTGCTAAGTTATGTGGATGTAAACAAACTGACACCAGTTATCAAACAGTGGGGAGAACAAACAGAAAAACACATACACACTCATATACGATGGGCTTCCATAGAGTTTCCATCTATCGAATTCACTCACAAAGCATTGGTCAGTCCGGGGCTATAGTAGACGACACTTGCACAAGATGCTACGCAGTGGGACTGAACCCAGAGCCACAGGCTGCAAAGCCTTTAGTCAAACAAATTGACTCCAGGACTTATTCTTTGTAAGCTGAGACCTTATTCTATAGGGTCTTTTTTGCTGAACTGCCAAGTTACAGGGACATAAACATACCAACATCAGTTGTCAAGTGACAGTGGGAGGGGGGACAAACACTGACACACAAACATATATATATATATATACATCTGTATGACTGGCTTGTTTCAGTTTCTGTCCACCAAATCCACTCACAAGGCTTTGGTCAGCCCAAAGCTATAGGAGAAGTCACTTGCCCAAGGTGCCATGCAGTGGGACTGAACGTGGAACCATGTGGTGGGTAAACAAGCTACTTACCACATAGCTGATAGAAAAGTTAGGACGCTGGGCAAAATGCTTAGCGGTATTTTGTCTGGGCTACATTCTGAGTTCAAATTCTGCCGAGGTCGTCTTTGCCTTTCATTCTTTCAGGGTCGATTAAATAAGTACCAGTTACACACTGGGGTCAATATAATCGACTTAATCCGTTTGTCTGTCCTTGTTTGTACCCCATGTGTGTAGCCCTTTGTGGGTAGTAAAGAAATAAATATTGGTGGGGGGGTATCAAATTTTGCCCACAAGGTATTGCTTAGCCCAAGGTAACAGCAGAAGACTCTTAACTCTAGCTTTCTTACATTGGGCTTCAATGCTTGACCACATGGCTGAGAAGTAAACTTCTTAATCAAACAACCATGCCTGCACCTATAATTAATATTACATATATTAAATATATTAATCTAATTTTATTCTGTTCAGTACTTATCTATTGATCCAGATATACAGAAGAGAATAAGATAGGGGGGGAGACATAGAGGTAGAATGAAAGAGAGAAAGAGGGAGGGACGATAACAGAAAGAGGGAGAGTGAGGAGAATAAGGAAGACAGAGGATGAAAAAAGTAGAGATAGAGAACGAGAGAGAAAGGGGAGAGAATAAAAAGGAGAGTGAGACGGGGAGGGTAAAAAAAAATAGCATTGTTGAAGGTGGATGGTTACAGCTAAATCAGGTCAAATTATAGCAGATTAACCGCCTATAATCTAATCTAGCTTTTATAGTTTTTAAAAGATGTAGCACAGTACTCCACCACCTGTATACAGAGACACAACACACAGAGGCGGTAGTGATTATATATATATATATATAAATGACATAGAAATAGTTTGATGAAATTTTATTTAATGAGAAAATTCTAATATCATGATGAATTGTTTTGTAACTCGCAAGCATGTAAATAATTTATATTATATTTAATGATAAATAAATATATGTGTATGTAAATATATATATATATATAGATATACATATATACATAAATTTATATATATATATATATATATATATACACATATATATAAATTTATATACATATATACATTTATTTAAATTATATATAAAATATATACACATATGTATATAAATATATATATACATACATATATTTAAATTATACATATGTAAATACATATATTTAAATTATATATAAATTTATATATATATATATATATATACACATATATATAAATTTATATACATATATACATTTATTTAAATTATATATAAAATATATACACATATGTATATAAATATATATATACATACATATATTTAAATTTATACATATGTAAATACATATATTTAAATTATATATAAATTTATATATATATATATATATATATATAAAAATTTACATATATATATATATATAAATTTACATATATATATGGACACAGACAGCTCATCACACTGACCTGTCAAACAGCAACCTGTTGTCCTGTCTAACAGAAATCTACACTAACTGTCAAGCAGCAATCCACAGTCCCATCAAACAGTATTCCACACTGACCTGTCAAACAGTAGTCCACACTGTCCTGTCAAACAGTAATCCACACTGTCCTGTCAAACAGTAATCCACACTGTCCTGTCACACAGTAGTCCACACTGTCCTATCACACAGTAGTCCACACTGTCCTGTCAAACAGTAATCCACTGTCCTGTCAAACAGTAATCCACACTGTCCTGTCAAACAGTAATCCACTGTCCTGTCAAACAGTAATCCACACTGTCCTGTCAAACAGTAGTCCACACTGCCCTGTCAAAGAACATTCTGCAGGACTCTGTCAAACAGCAATCTGCAGGGCTCTGTCAAACAACAATCTGCTGGGCTCTGTCAAACAGCAATCCACACTGCTGACTAATTGAGATTGCAAACCCTGCTGCCATGTCAGGCAACTACATATGCTACCGTATTAGACAGAAATTAATATTGCATGTCACGGTCAGATAACAAATTACTCTGCTGTCTCACAACCAGACAGCAACCCATGCTCTCATGTCACAATCAATCTCCATCTTCCTATAGCCACATGGAGTCAATAGCAATTGGTTATCAGTCCTTGATAATGGAAGGTTTGAAGCATGGCCCAACCAGCATCTCTGATATCAGGTTTCACACTCTTATAATTCAATACAATAGAGTTACACCATCAGAGGTTGATTCTAATCTCTTTCCTGCTGATCTATATTTTCCCAATGTTAGTGCCACTTTAATTCTAATGCAAAATTATACAAGGGTGTGGCACAGAAGACTCCAGTACTGGAACCCAACATTAAAAATTAAAACCCCTGAGGTTAATGTCACTCAATCTGAAAGTAGTGTTCCAATATGTTCTTGGTCAATATTTTCAAAAATTCTGCATTTAAAAAACAAAAAAAAAAAAAAAAGAACACAGAGGTAATATTTTTCAACTTACATCAGTGTGGGACCAATATGAATAATCAAAATTAAAGCTCTTGTACATTTGGTCCTTGGGTCCAGGTTTAGGATTCTGTATAGCTGCAAAAGATAAAGAAATACAGGATCAATGAAATGAGGCCCTTACAGGTGTTGAGTCAATTTCTAACATATGCTAACGAACATTTTTGTAGTAAACTTTTATAACTTCTAATCCATTAAGATTGGGAATTCGAATTACTGCTAGTATATTTGTTGTTTCTCTCAGAAAGACATTCAGTATTCTATATTTCAATACCTTGCTGGATGGTATGACAATTTTCTCATTCTATGGCAGTAGATCCCTCATCTGAGATGCCACATGCTGTAACACCTTCTCCAGCAGCAACTTTTCAGTTTGTTTTAGCAATTAAGATCATTCTAGATCAATGATTTGCAACCATTTTTCTCCTATGGACCCCACTTGATTCTTGTTTCACTTGGATAGACGCTCATAACCATTTATTTGATCTTTAAAAAATCCTATTATATTTTCATGATTATTATTAGGAATTATATATAAAAAATTATTAAAATATTTTAGATAAATTTCAACAACGAAATCTTATATGGACCCTCCAAGGGCCATGTTGAATCCAATTGAGAACCACTGCTTAAGAGTATCATCTTCAGCTCTTTCTTTTTTTTTTCTTAGGTTAAGCTAGAGTATGGATCAAAGGAGACCCATAGGGACAGAAGACCTAACAGAAACATCTAATCAAACACTTTCACTTTCTTTTTAAGACAGACGAGATTAAGATAATGAGTCGAGAGGTACTTAAGGAACATTGTCAAGAGCATCAGAAGATTTAAGGGCACATTCTGTATCTGTTGGAATATAGAATAACCTACATTGCCAGTGGCTGGGTAGCAGAGGGAAACAGAAGAAACCAAAGAAGAGTACAGAAGATATTATAGCAGAAGATTTTATAGACTTAGAAAAGATGGGAATTATCTGGAGTGGTACAAAAATGCAGCAAGTGACAGAGCCCAACAGAAACAACTTAGTGCCCAATGTCCCACAAGAGAAACAAAGAACTAAGAAGAGTATGATTTGAGAGCTATCTGGTGGTCATTTCTGGCAGATTGAGTGACTACATAGAAACTATTTGAGTCTCTTTTTTTCCTATGTCCCTTCATTCTGCATCATCATCATCATCATCATCATCGTTTAATGTCCACTTTCCATGCTAGCATGGGCTGGACGGTTCAACTGGGGTCTGAGGAGCCTGAAGGCTGCACCAGGCTCCAGTCTGATCTGGCAGTGTTTCTACAGCTGGATGCCCTTCCTAACGCCAACCATTCCGAGAGTGTAGTGGGTGATTTTATGTGCCACCGACACAGGTGCCATCGAGGCTGGCGAACGGCCACGCTCGGATGGTGTTTCTTTATGTGCCACCAACACAGGTGCCAGACGAGGGTGGCAGACGCCCACACTCTGAGTCTCCCTCACACAGCATCCAGACATGGAAGTTGCAGATTTACGCAGAGAATGAGATTCATGTAGATTTTGTGATGCAAAGCTGAGAATTGAACTCTCTTCAACCAGGACTTCTGCTTCTCCATACAAGGCACAAACTAAATACTTCAACTGAAAGAAGGTACCACTCCAAAGTTGCTCAAGCTGCAAGAAATAGCAACCAAATCTCCTACAGATCACACTCTACCATCATAAATAAAGAGAGGATAGCTAAGTCCATTTAGTTCAGTGGTTCTCAACTACAGGTCTCAGGGTTGCATGCAGCCCTCAAGCATTTTCCTGGTGGCCCCACCAACAGTCTTCCTTCTACAAGCATAAATTTTTCTTTTGGTGCAGCCCCCTAATAAAAAAAATCCTGGTTTGGGATCTGGTCTGGATATTAAAATGTTTGAAAACTACTGATAAATGGTTGTGGCTGGAACATTTTTGATCATGAAACTGCAAAACACTTCTAAAATGCACAAGCACAGATTTTTGGATTCAAGATATCACATGCTTTGATATTGGAAGGCAAGGTTTTTTTCTGTGTTTTTAAATTATTTTTTGTTCTGGCTTGTTTTTTTCTTTCCTGCTTCATATCAATTTGTATATTTTATTGTGGATGAGATAAATATCTGATTTGGAACAACTGTTTTTTACAGGTTTATCTTTATTTTTTTTTTAAAAGCTTGAAATAAGTTGTAACATACAGATTGTCAAAACGAAGGCAAACAAGAGTCATGTGCTCTTAGCTAGTTACGTCCGGCCCACAGTTTAAACTAATAACCACCAGACAAACACACACACCACACACACACACACAACATATATATATATATATATATATATATATATATATATATATATATGTACCACTGTATCACTGATGCATGTATTAGATATATTTGTTTTATTATAAAAAGAGAGACAGAAAGAGGCAGAATTGACTTCTATTACAATAGATAAAGTGTGAGAAGAAAATGAATTCTAAAATCTAAATGTAAACTGGTCAAGCCTGATCTGGTTTGGCATGGTTGGACTTTATAATCTTGGCTTGGTTTTACAATTTATTATTGGTCTGAATATTGAGCAATTCAGCCATGGCTTAACAGTTTCTGGTTTAACACCCTGTCATTGTTTCCATTAACACACATCTGACAGAAATCAATGAAACCAGATGCTTTCCTGTTCTAATGAAAAAAAATATATATAAAAGGGTAAAAAAAAAACAAGCAAAAGAAAGACGTTTAATTATTTCCCCCATCATCAACCCCTTTACTAAATAGGAATCAGCTTTATTCCACCAATAGAATTCCACATTTGTTAACTAGACTTCAACTGACTCAATCGGTTAGTCCGTTAATCAATGTAGCGCAAAAAAAAATTATTAATACTACTACTAATAATAATAATAAATATGTAAAAATAAGAAAACAATTTGATCAATTATTGATTAAATAAACAGGATCCTGATTGACTGTAGTTATGGAGACAGTATCTATGGTACCCAATGTATATATCCAAGAAACTTCAGTGTGTGTGTGAGAGAGAGAGAGTTTTGTAATATCACAAGTAATAAGGGATAAGAGTTTTACTATATCAGAAAAGCAAAAACGAAAAAAATCCCATTTCACTTCCCTTTAAAAAAAACTAGAAACCTTGAGTCAAAACCACAAGTGGGAAAGCTGTCACTATAAGACCTTATATGGCCTTTGGGAAGAAAGGCGGGGCTTTCCTAAAGTGCAGCCTTCAGAAAGAAGCCTGAACTTTTACGTAGAAAAATACTTTTCTCACTAAATGCGTACTGTTATGTTTTTTTAATTCTTTAAAAAAATACATGAAAAAACCTGTTTACATTTTATCTTTCTCTCTTCTGTATGGTGCTATGTCTACAGACGTTAGCAATCATGGTACTCCACCCACTCTTGTCTCATGCACAACTTAGTACAACAATTGGGTCAATCTTTATGAAACTAGCTAGTAAGACCATCCGGTATCTGTTCTCTCTCTCTTTGTCATCCAAGGCTTCTTTTTCAATTTTACTTTTCTCTAGTTGCCACCAAATGCTTAAGGCATTGTCTTCACATCCCATCCTTGTCCTGTTCCTCTTCCTTATTTTGTTATTAAAATTTCATAAGAAAACTAGCAGTTTCGCCCGGCGTTTGTAAGGGTTTGTAAGGGAAATAACTATATAAGCATTTTTAGAGAGTTATAGCCAAAAAATAGCAAAAAAATGCATTAAAAATGGGGAAAAAATTATGGTAAATTTTTTTTAAATCGTTGACTCATCGTAGACATTTTTAGAGAGTTACTTCCCTTATATAATAGCGAAAAAATGCATTAAAATGGGAAAAAATGATGGTAATTTTTTTTTTAAATCGTAGACTCATCGTAGACGCGCGCTAATACCCAGAAGGGCTCGATATGAATCACGACTATAAGATACCCGCTTTTGGTTAAACTGCACCGCAAAATGTGGGAGTAGTTAGGAATCTAAATCGTAGGAGACAGACCCACAACTTCTCTTTTATATATAAAGATGTAATTAGCATTTTTTTTCTGTATAGTTAATAAAATTTCTTTTATTGTGGCTTTATTAGATTATACTTAATCCAATGCAACGTTCAAACATAAGATTCCCACACCCAGACAAAAGAATATGATATTCCAGCATACAAGTGGAATGATGGAGAGACGCAGGCAGGCAGGACAGCCAAATCACTGTTACAGCTTGGATGCATTCCTTTCTATCATTCTCTGGTCTTGGTAGCAAAACTACCAAACCTAACATTTTAATCACCATGGAAAGCTCAATAAAATAAGTACCAACAACTCATTGAGGCAGATTTTCTATGGCCTGGTGCTCTTCTTCTCACCACACATCACCTATTCCAAATAAGGTAATATTTCTCCATATTTTTTTTACTCTTTTACTTGTTTCAGTCATTTGACTGCAGCCATGCTGGAGCACTGCCTTGAAGGGTTTTAGTCAAACAAATTGACCCCAGAGTTTATATTTTAAGCCTAGTACTTATTCTATCAGTCAATTTTGCTGAACCGCTAAGTTATAGGGACGTAAACACACCAATACCAATTGCCAAGCAGTGATGGAAGAGGGGAACACAGACACAAAGGCACACACACATATACATACAATAATTATATATATATATACATATATATATATATATAGAGAGAGAGAGAGAGAGAGAGGTCATGAGAGGTAATGGTGTCACTGAGACCCAAAGGTGTCAGGTAATACTGAATAAGTGCTATAGATAGACCATAGTTAAGTTCCAGGTTCGGTGATTATGCGAATAAGGGGTTCAATGTTAGTCATATGTCAGCGTGTGTATATAAAAATTTTATTTCGTAATGGGATAAAAAAACTATGGCTGTGTAGATTTTAGAACATTTATAAATAGGTCTTACAGCTGTTTCCAGGATATTTATTGCTGAAGGGATATAATAGATATCCTTGAAACAGCTGTAAGACCTTCTATCTATAAATGTTCTAAAATCTTCACAGCCTTGGTTTTTTTATCTCATAACGAAACAAAATTTATATATATATAAATGGAATGGCTGTGTGGTAAGTAGCTTGTTAACCAACCACTTGGTTCTGGGTTCAGTCCCACTGCGTGGCATCTTGGGCAAGTGTCTTCTGCTATAGCCCCGGGCCGACCAATGCCTTGTGAGTGGATTTGGTAGACAGAAACTGAAAGAAGCCTGTTGTATATATGTATATATATATGTGTGTGTGTCTGTGTTTGTCCCCCTAGCTTGACAACTGATGCTGGTGTGTTTACGTCCCCGTCACTTAGCGGTTCGGCAAAAGAGACCGATAGAATAAGTACTAGGCTTACAAAGAATAAGTCCCGGGGTCGATTTGCTCCACTAAAGGCGGTGCTCCAGCATGGCCGCAGTCAACTGACTGAAACAAGTAAAAGAGTAAAGAGTAAAGAGTAATATATTTGTGTGCTGTCATAACACAGATATGATATACAGATATATCTATTGCCATTGTCATGATGTCTTTTGTCATAACATGATTATCAGATCTGTAGTCATAACATGGTTATAAAATCTATGGTTAAAAATGTAGTGGTGATTTTATTTTTATAATTTGCAACCAAGGTTCTTCTGTTCATCAATGCTGCAGATGTCTATGATGAAAATGCAAAAATTTCCAATAATTGTTAGAATCTTGCCAGTTTTGTAATCAATAGAAATCATCTCTTCTAGCAGACAATCAACTAACCCAAATCACGGTAACAGCTACGGCACTACAAATTCTTTGTGAGACACATTTTATGTACACTCCATGAAGACACACCCAATTCACATGTCTTTTATAATCACTGAAGGAGGTTTTTGATAAACTGTAGCTTTATTCTCAACATAATTATAACATCTATTTCCATCTGTAAAGTACTTCTGGCTTTCAGTGCCAAAAATAGAATGAGGTGGATAAGAGAGAGAAACCATTTATAACGAGGTCTTCAGTTCAATTTATAGTCCTTGCTTAACTGGATTTCTTTGATGTCACACAACTATATTATTCCTCAGCTAAATACATTTTCTCTTTTCTTCATTTTTTTGGGGGGTGATGGGGAGAGCTCTTTTGATGTTACTGACATTGATTTCCAGATCACAAGTATAGAAAATATTGGCTTGTATTTGTAATTTTCTGCTTTTTATACAAAAAAAAAGTATATACTAAGTGCTTACTCAGCAATAGGGGAATGCCTGGCTGAGTAGTTAAGATGTTGGACTCACGATTGTTAGGGGTCCACAAGTTCAATTATGGGACCAGACAACACTGTACTCTTAAGCAAGGCACTTCATTTCCCATTGTTCCAGTACACTCAGATAAAAATCAGTCACATTGACTCCTGGGGATTAACCCTGTGATGGACTGACATATCATACAAAGGTTAAGAAGTGTGCTCTCAGCTTAAATGCCTTGAAAATCTAGCAGAGTCCCAGCTTCAAGGAACAGAAGGCTCAAGGTATATAAAAACCATACACAGTGGCTGTGTGGTTAAGTTTGCTTCCCAAACATGCCATTGAATGATTTCCATCCTCACCTCTTTTATATATATATATATATATATATAATTATTATTATTATTTTTATTAAGAGTAGGGAATATAAAAATTCCAAACTTACAGGGAAAAATTCAATTCAGCAACACTAAATCAAATTTCACAATATATATGTATACAATTTAGAGATAAAACCTGTAATAAGTAATTCAATTAATAGTGAAAGATATTAACTATATAGAAAGAATTTAAATATATTATATTAAATATTATTCTAAAAATCACTAAATTAAATAAACATTAAATTGACTACGCGTGTTTCGTAACTATATATCTTTAAATGATAATAGTAAAATCTATAATATTAAAAGTTAATATTAATTTGATTTGAAATTCTTTCTATATAGTTTGATATCTTTCACTATTGAATTACTTATTACAGGTTTTATCTCTTAATTATACATATATATATATATACATATATATACACACGCACACAGACGTGTGTGTTCTAAATTTGCAAATTTAGTTACAACATATATTTAATAAATTATTTTTAGCCTCAACAGTGAAAATAGATTCCTGATTACCCCACTTGATCTTTGTGTCTAGCTATTTATAGACCTGGGCTGCTTATAGGTACTCACTCTCTACCCAAGGAGGGTAGGGAGTAAGTGTCTACTTGTACAATGAAGCTACTAAAAATATGTCCATTGAACAAATGATTGTAACTTTGTTTAGGAATTTAATCCTAAAAAATATTTTGTCTATGCTTGTACTTAAGCAGTTTGCTTCCCATAGATAAGGTTTCAGGTTCAACCCTACTGTGTGACACTTTGGGCAAATGTCTTCTACTATAACCTTAACCTGATCAAAACCTTGTGAAAGGATTTAGTACCTGGAGATATTTATCATCATCATCATTTAACATCCGTCTTTCATGCAGGCATGAGCTGGACGATTTGACAGATGCTAGCAAACCAAAGGATTGCACCATGGTCTGTCTGTTTTGGTATGGTTTTTAAGGCTGGATGCCCTTACTAAGGCCAACCATTTTACAGAGTGGACTGGGTGCTTTATGTGTGGCACCAGCACTGGCAAAATCTGTTTTGACATGATTTTCATGGTCGGATGCCTTTCCTGACACCAACCACTTTACAGAGTGAACTGGATGCTTTCCATGTCATACCAGTACCAGTGAGGTCTGTTTTGGCATGATTTTCACAGCTAGATGCCCTTCCTAATGCCAACTGCTTCATATATATATATATATATATAATAATAATAAATATTAGGGAATGAATCCAAAAATTACAGGGAAAAATCAGATTTACGGTTAAATCCAATTTTATAGTAAAATATTATATAATATAATTCGAGACAAAACCACTATTTTAAAACCAAACAAGGAAAGACTTAATCAATACATAAAATTTTAATATAAATTAAATAAAATAAATAAAATAAATATTAAAATTTTATGTATTGATTAAGTCTTTCCTTGTTTGGTTTTAAAATAGTGGTTTTGTCTCGAATTATATATTATATATATATATATATATAATATATATATATATATATATATATATATATACACACACACACACACACATACAGCATCATCATCATTTAACATCTGCTTTCCATACTGGCATGGGTTGGATGGTTTGACTGAAGACTGGCAAGCTATTCATGCAGACAGATACTATGTATGTTCATACATATGATGGGGTGTTCATGTTTCCTTGTTTTGACATCATATGATAGTTGTAAATGAGAGTCACCAATATTCAAGCAGTTTCATTCATTTCTAAAATATTCTTTGAAAACTACACCTGAGCTTGAAGAAATATTAATTTGCTTGGAAACAAGTGAGGGTTGGTGCCAGGAAGGGCACTTCTCCATAGAAAATCTGCCTCAAAAAATTCCATTACTTACATATATATATACATATATGTAAGTATGTATGTATTATACCATACATTGATATTATGCAATTATCCTTCATTGGAATTCTAATTCTGGTCAGTATCACCAAAATAAAATTAAATCAACAGTGACAAATACACAAAAACATTTATAAAATCAAATTTTTAATAGCATTGGTCAATCAGAAATTGCCTTTTAAAATACTGTTAAAATACTGGTCAAACAGAGATTATCTTTTAAAATATTGTTAAAATGTTGGTTTTGTTTTGACAAGATATAAGATTTCAGATAAAGAATAATGAAATGGAATTGATGACATTTATATTATTTGAAGGAGAATAACAGCAAATGTAGACTGGCTACAACTGCAAAACAGAACTATAACAAATTATGTCACTTGGTAGGAATTTACCTCTTACTAAGTAGGAGAAACTCTTGTATCATTCTATCTTCTCCTGAATGGGATATAAGTCTGACCCAGGTTTACTCATTTGTAACTGACTGAACTGGAGTAATGTGAACTGAAGTGTCTTGCTCAAGAACATAATCCATTAACCTGACCAGGAATCAAAACCATGATACAAGGAAGATACAAGAGTTTACCTTTTATTAGGCAGCACTAGATATCACAAAAGCAAGGAGGAAACATTCTTTTGGTTGTCTTTTTTAACGAGACAAAATCTCTGATTCCAACAGAAATATGGTAACAAAAGGGTTAACATCATCATCATCATCATCATCGTTTAACGTCCGCTTTCCATGCTAGCATGGGTTGGACGGTTCAACTGGGGTCTGGGGAGCCTGAAGGCTGCACCAGGCCAGTCAGATCTGGCAGCGTTTCTACAGCTGGATGCCCTTCCTAACGCCAACCACTCCGAGAGTGTAGTGGGTGATTTTATGTGCCACCGACACAGGTGCCAGACGAGGCTGATGAACGGCCACGCTCGGATGGTGTTTTTTATGTGCCACCGACACAGGTGCCAGACGAGGCTGGCAGACGGCCACAAACGGATGGTGTTTTTTATGTGCCACCGACACAAGTGCCAGACGAGGCTGGCGTGATCAGCAAATTTTCTAATTGTCTACTTAATTTCATTTATCTGAAGCCATTATAGTGAATGGTAGAAATTATCACAATTTCCAAATTACAGTCATTTAAGCCCATTGTAGGTTTTGGTTTCCTGCTGTCTTTCAGTCTATTGCAGCACACTTACCTAAAGATCTGGTCACTTGACTGTTGGCCAGAATAGCCACTGCCTCTTTAACCTTTTAGCGTTCAGATTTCTCTGTCGAATGTAATGCTAGTTTATTTACATTGTTTGGAATTAATCTTGTGTCATCTTGTAGTTTTGAGATTTCAATGATGTGACTGCTTATTTTTAGAATGACATTGTAAGGTGAGAGGCTGGAGCTGGCCACTTTGAACATGAAACAGGGGGGGTCATTTAGGCCAGATATGGTCAGTTTAAATACTAAAGAGTTAAATGATAGAGGACTACGAAGATGTGACATTAAAGTCAAAGTCTCTTACAATTATGTCACATCTCAGCAATTCTAACTAAAAATAAGAAAAGTAGGGAGAAGAGAAAAAGAGGAGGCGGAGGAGCAGAAAATGGTAAAAAACTGATTAACTTACTGGTTGTTGTTCCACACATATCAATGATACAAGTTGAGTCTCGGGCAATTTCCCGACTGTTGAAGGGACGTACCCTTACAGCAACTTTAACCGACGACATTGTTTTACTTCTGTAATAAAGAAATGAAATAAAATGGCATTAAGAATTTATTTCCAGCAGAAAATCTTAAAGTAGAAAAACAAGGAACTTTTGTTTTTTTAATGAAATAGAAAAAATATAATAAAACAAAAAGACTGCGTTTTTCATTTCAATTTATAATGTAAACAAACATCATCTTCACTTTAACGTCTACTTTTCATACTGAGATGGGTTTGGTGGGTCACCGCAGTCTGAATTAGTCCTTACTCAAATTTACTGCTCTTTTATATACTCTTACTCTTTTACTTGTTTCAGTCATTTGACTGCGGCCATCACCACCACTGGCAGGATCTTTAAAGACATCGCAAAAAAATAAAAACAGTTGTGATTTGAACTCAGTACACAAAAGTACGTAAATACAGCCAGGTATTTTAAAATTCTCTCGTGGAATCAACCATTTAAAAATTTTTTTATCTTTAACTTGTTTCAGTCAGTGGACTGTGGCCATGTTGGGGCACCCCTTTGACAGGTTTAGTCAAACAAAAGGCATGGTTTCTGCAGCTAGATGCCTTTCCCAATGCCAACCACTCACAAGGTCTTGGTTGGCCCGAGGCTATAGTAGAAGACACATGCCCAAGGTACCACACACTGGGAACGAACCCGGAACCATGTGGTTGCTAAGCAAGCTACTTACCACACAGCCACTCCTGCGCCTGTATGTATGTATATATATATATATATATAAGCAAATCAAATATTAAACATAACAAATAACAAAAGTCAAAAGGACATACACATGGAATACATTAGCTTGACATTCGATATAAGATGGAAACAAGAGAGAGAGAGAGAGAGAGTGTGTGTGTGTGTGTGTGTGTGGTACAGGCATGGCTATGTAGTAAGAAGCCTGCTCCTCAGACACATGCTTCTGGGTTCAGTCCCACAGTGTGGCTTCTTGGACCAGTGTCTTCTGCTATAGCCTCGGGCTTGACCAAAGCCTTGTGAGTGGAGTTGGTAGATAGAAACTGAATGAAGCCTATCAAGTGTGTGTGTGTACATCTACCAAATTCACTCACAAGACATAAGGTCGACCTGAGGCTATAGCCGAAGACACTTGCCCACGGTAGGTGCCACGCAGTGGGACTTGAACCCAAAAATCGCACGGGTGACAAAGTGAGCTTCTTAACCACACAGCCACCTCCCCACATTGGTTAGGAAAATATAAAAAAAAAAAAACTGTCATCACAATGGAAATAATATTCTGAATGATTCTGTAAGTAAATGGACAGCAGCAGCAACAACAACTACTTTAATATACAATGGAAAGGAAGCTGTTTTTTTTTTTAAATGAATTCCTTACATTTGTATTGGAGAAGCAGATACTTCCATTAAATCATTTCAAAAAATTCTACAAGTTTTCTTTATTTATTTATCTATACTTTTTACTTATTCTTATTCTTCCTCTCTCTCCTCCTCCTCCTCTTCCTCTCCTTTCTTACTCTTTTTAGTTTATACTACCTGTTTCTATTATTTATTTTAGATTTTTTTTATTCATTATTATTTCTTTTTTTTTTTACTAAGAAAATGGAGGGGGGTGAAAATGTTATGGAGAAAATATGTTGGCAAATAAATGTATTTCAATCAATTCTATTTTCATTTTTTGCTTTTTTGATTTTTTTTTTTTTTAGCTTTCACAATTTTTTGATTTCAATTTTTCTTAAGAATGCTAAATGAATGTTAAAAGAATTTCACTTTATCTCATCTTCATCATCATCATCATTATTATTATTATTATTATTATCATCATTATTATTATTATTATCATTATTATTATTATTACGACTACTATTATCATCATCATCATCATTATTACTATTAATACTTTTGCTACTACTGTTTTGAAAATCATTGTTATTACTACTACCACTACTACCAGTATTGTTACTACTGCTTTGAAGGTCATTAATATTACTACTATTACCATTATGATTTTGCCTTTCATTCTTTCAAAGGTGGATAAAATAAAATACCAGTAATTACAAGGTCAATTTAATCAACAAATCCCCCACCTCACAAAACTGTTGGCCTTGTGCCTAAGCCAGAAGACATTACTTATTATGACTACTACTACTACTACTACTACTACTACTACTACAACAACTGTCTGGAAATTCTTCAAATATCTCAAAAAGCTGAAGTCATAGCAAATAGATTTGAAAATTTTAAAGAAAATCTATTTTCAACATTATAGGTACAGGCATGGCTATGTGGTAGGAAGCTTGCTTCTTAGTCACACACTTCTGGGTTCAGTTCCACAGTGTGGCTTCTTGGGCCAGTGTCTTCTGCTATAGCCTCAGGCCTGACCAAAGCCTTGTGAGTGGAGTTTGTAAATGGAAACTGAATGAAGCCCATCAAATGTGTGTGTGTGTGTGTGTGTCCCACCCCCACTTAACAACTGATGATATGTCTTTGTCCCTGTAACTTAGCAGTTTGGTAAAACAGACTGATAGAATAAGAACCAGGCTCTCAAAAGAATAAGTACTGGGGTTGAGTCATTAAACTAAAGAAATGATAATTTTTCAAACTGGTGCCCCAGCATGGCCAGAGTCTAATGGTGAAACAAGTGAAAAAGCAAAAAAAAAAAGATAAAAATAATATAGTCAAAGTATGATGAAAGTCATTTCATCTAGGTTTATTTCTATCATTTTTGCAAAAAGTGATGGAATGTCAGAAACTAGTGATTCCAAACCAAATGTTCTACAGCAGAGGTTTTTAATCGGGGCCCACATAAGATTTTGTTGCCAAAGTTTATGAGCAGTAAATTGATTATTCTTCTACAATAATAATAAATAAATGCGCCCTTTTAAAAACTAACCAGGCTCATGGGCCCGGTTTCCCGGTTTCTATGGCGTATGTGTTCCCCAGCTGGACGGGACGCCAGTCCATCGCAGCGTTACTCATTTTTGCCAGCTGAGTGGACTGGAGCAACGTGAAATGAAGTGTTTTGCTCAAGAACATAACGCATCGCCCGGTCCAGGAATTGAAACCACAATCTTATGATCATGATGCTGACACCCTAACCACTAAGCCACACGCCTCCACATTCTTCTACAATACACAAAATATTTTTACAATTTTTTAATACAGCTCATCATCAACATTATACGTCAAATTTTCCATGCTGGCATGGGTTGGACAGCTTGACAGGAACTGGCAAGGCCAGGGACAGCATCAGGTTCCATAGTCTGTTTTGGCTTGGTATATATAGCTGGATGCCCTTCATAATGCCAACCACTTTACAGAGAGTACTGAGTGCTTTTTACATGACCCAATCACCAATGCTTGTCACATGACACCAGCATATATATAATAATAATAATAATAATAATAATAATAATAATAATAATAATAATGAAATTATTGTATACAGTGCTCAGGTGCGCCACAACTTGTCAGCATGTAATACTATTTAATATTCCTAATACTATTTAGTTATTAAAATATAATGGAATTTTGTTTTAACATCAAATGGCTACAAGGGTCCAGTAGAAGAAAACAGGAATCAAAGGAATTCATAAATTTTTTTTAAAATACTCTACAGTATGTAGTTTCAGTTCTCAAAGTCTCAGGTTCAAATCTCTCCAGAGAAGAGGATTTCAATATTAAGCCTTAGACATCGACAATAGCTGATTCAATCTTTCGTACAAAACTTTGGTCAGCTGCCAATGAAATCATCTTCAGAGAATTAAGCAAAATATCTTGAGGTATTTGTTCTGACTCTTTACATCCTAAGCTCAATTCCCCCAGAGCTCAACTTTGCCTTTCATCTTTTCTAAGTTAGTAAAATAAAGTACCAAGTCAAGTACTAGGGTCAATGTACTCAACTAGCCCCTGTGCTCAAAATTGTTGGTCATGTGCCAAAATTTTGAAACAATTATTCTTATAATTGCATTATTATTATCATTATTATTATTATTATTATTATTATTAATAAGAGACGGTGGGCTGACAGAATCGTTAGCACACTAGGAAAAATGCTTAGCAGTATTTCATCTGCCACTTCATTCTGACTTCAAATTCCACCGAGGTCAACTTTGCCTTTCATCCTTTCAGGGTCGATATAATTAGTACCAGTTGAGCACTGAGGTTGACATAATTGACTAGTTCTTCCCTCATTAAAATTGCCAACCTGGTGCCAAACCAAAATTAGAAAGAATTATTATAATTATTGATTTTCAAATCCTGCCAAGGTAGCATTATTAGCTTTGCCTTTCAGCCTTCCATAATCAAGCAAGTACTGAGATCAATTTAACAAACAGTGCCACATTACTATTAACAATTTGTAGTCTTCCACCTCACTGAGGCAAATTTCGCCTTGCATCCTTCTTGGGGAGCAAAGTAGCAATAAAATAAAGTGCCATTCAAGTATTGGGGTTGATATAAATTAACTAACTGTGCCTTTCAAATTCCTTTCTGGCCTTGTGCCATTTGCAAAAAGTTGTCAACATAATTATAAGAACCTCGTCATTTTATTTGATTTTTTTTAAATATCAGCCACAGGAGTGGCTGTATGGTAGGTAGCTTGCTAAACAACCACATGGTTCCGGGTTCAGTCCCACTGTGTGGCATCTTGGGCAAGTGTCTTCTGCTATAGCCCCAGGCCGACCAATGCCTTGTGAGTGGATTTGGTAGACAGAAACTGAAAGAAGCCTGTCGTATATATGTATGTATATATATATATATATATATGTATGTGTGTGTGTTTGTGTGTTTGTGTTTGTCCCCCTAGCATTGCTTGACAACCGATGCTGGTGTGTTTACGTCCCCGTCACTTAGCGGTTCGGCAAAAGAGACCGATAGAATAAGTACTGGGCTTACAAAGAATAAGTCCAGGGGTCGATTTGCTCGACTAAAGGCGGTGCTCCAGCATGGCCGTAGTCAAATGACTGAAACAAGTAAAAGAGTAAAGAGTATGACTTATTTTTCTTCTGCTCATCATCATCGTGGTGGTGGTGGTGTAGAAGTAATGGTTGTAAGATCAACTAACTAGTGTACTGTTAATCATATACACCACCAAGTAAATAAGCTAGTCTGTCCAGTTCTAGAATACTATGGAGGCGTATGTGTCAGTGTATGAGTGGGTATATGCACGTGTGGTGCATGTGCATGTGTGTATGTTAGTGTGTAGGATGTAAATGGAGAGAAATAGGGGAGCGGTAAGAGATGGGTGGATAAATTGAGAAGAAAATGAAAATGTGAGAAAATATGAGCAAAAAGACAGAATGAGAATGAGGGAGAGAGGGGAAGGAATTTGAAAGAGTAAGGGAAGAAGGGTGAGAATAAGAGAAGAGGAAAAGGAGAGACAGTGAGAAAACAGAATGGGTGTGGGAGAAACAGGAAGAGTGAGAGAGAAGATGAGAAGAAGAAGGTGAAAAGAGAAATAAGGAGAAATGAGTGAAGGAAATGAAGAGGTGGGGGGTGAATGGAGAGACTGAAGTGGCTGTGAAGGTGAAGAGAGAGGGAGGGGAGAGATGGAAGGAGAAGGAGAGAGAGAATGGAAAGCTGAAGGCATGGAAGGAAAAAAAGGGGTAATGGGGACATGAAGATGGAAAACAAAAAAAGGAAAACTGGAAGCATAGAGGGAGAGGATAGAAAAATAAGGACAAGGAAGAGAAGGGAAAAGCTGGGGACAAAAAGGGAAAAGTGAAGAGTTAGAGATATGAAAAGAAAGGGGAAAATAGGGGATATGGAGAGAAAGGAAAGACTAGGGGCATGAAGCAGGAGAAGGAAAAATATGGGACATTAAGACAGGAGGGAAAAATGGGGGGGACATGAGGAAGAGAAGAGAAAAACTGGGTCCATGAAGCAGAAGGAAAATATAGGACATTGAGAGGATGGAAAATATAGGACACAAAAGGGGAGAAGGGAAAAACTGGGGACATGAGATGAGTGGGGGGGAAAACAGGTGACATGATGGGAGAGAAGGGAATAAGAGGAAAGAGAAAGAAACATGAGGGTGGGCATGAAAGGAGAGGATGGAAAACAGGGGACATGACAGGAGAGAAGGGAATAACTGGAGATATGAGGAAAGAGAAAGAAACATGGGAGGGGGGCATGAATGGAGTGGATGAAAAAAAGGGGACATGAAGAGAGAGAAAGGGAAAAACTGATGACATGAAGGGAAAGTAGGGAAAAAGTTGGGTTACACGAAGAAAAGGTTGGAAAACTGGGAAAACAAAGGAAGAAAGAGGAAGCAAATTGATAAATGAAGAAAGACTGAAGAAATGGAGAAATATTTGGAGAAGTGAAAAGAAAATTTTAAAAAAATGAAAAAAAAAAACTAAATATAAAAAATGTAGAAAACCATTTCTATTACGAGACTGATATTGTATCATAATCA
>NC_043021.1:7636304-7666304 GCF_006345805.1 Octopus sinensis
TGTTTATGAAATAAACTACATTTAAATAACAATGTACTGTTTTTAAAAGGAGAAAACTTTAATGAATAAATACTATATTCACAAAGAGCAATATTATTTCTGAGAAGAAAATGTAAAATAAATTCAGAAAGGAAGACTACATATGAATTAATAACATACTCCCAAGTATATCTAGTATGCACATGTATGTTTGTTTGCATGTAGGAGAACATACACAAAACAGTTTAGCCAGGAACAAAATTGTTAGTTCTAATTAAATGATTTTCAGTTAACCCTTTGGTATTCAGATTATTCTGTCAAATTTAATGCATTTTCATTCACGTTGCTTTTAATTAATCATGCATTATTTTGTAGCTTTGAAATTTTGATATGATTGTATATTTTATAATGGCATTGAAGGGTAAGTGTCATAGGCTAGATCTGGCTGGTTAGAACATAAAACAAGTAACATATTTAGGCTGGATATGGCGAGTTCAAATGCTACAGGGTTAAACACACAAACACACACAAATAAATCTCTCAAACAAAACTATCCTATCTTTAAAAATTTGCTACAAGTTCAACTATCAGAGAGAAAAGACCCAGAACAATAAGCAAAAGAGAAAAGCCAAATAAATGCTGGGGTTTAGTCCATTGGTTCTCAACTGGGGTCCATATAAGATTTTTGGGGATCCACACAACACAATTGTAAAATGGAAATCCACAATAGAATTTTAAGGGCCCAGGAAAAAAAAATTTTGCTTTAGATCAATGTATTGGTATGTATTGCAAGAGAGCTGGTTTTCTTTTTTCAACATTTGACATAGTTCAACCCACACAAGTCAATGGGCGAATATATATTTTGAAAGAACTTTCTTTAAAACTAGTTTTTAAAAAATAGAATGGCTAAGGGGATCCACCAGAATAAAATAGTAGTGGCTGTGTGGTAAGTAGCTTGCTAAACAACCACATGGTTCCGGGTTTAGTCCCACTGCGTGGCATCTTGGGCAAGTGTCTTCTGCTATAGCCCCGGGCCAACCAATGCCTTGTGAGTGGATTTGGTAGACAGAAACTGAAAGAAGCCTGTCGTATATATGTATATATATATAAGTGTGTGTGTATGTGTTTGTGTGTCTGTGTTTGTCCCCCCTAGCATTGCTTGACAACCGATGCTGGTGTGTTTACGTCCCCGTCACTTAGCGGTTCGGCAAAAGAGACCGATAGAATAAGTACTGGGCTTACAAAGAATAAGTCCCAGGGTCGATTTGCTCGACTAAAGGTGGTGCTCTAGCATGGCCGCATTCAAATGACTGAAACAAGTAAAAGAGTAAAGTGATTCATAAATTAAAAAGAACTGTTTGAGAAGCCCTGGTTTAGTCCTTTTGATACCAACCCACCTGAGATATAAACATCGGTGTTATCTAAATTATAAATGATATAAATTAAGTGAGTTAAATTAAAACCAGCTATCTTGAATTTGTGCTAATTTATGTCCTTAATATCTGCTTCATAATGACAAAGTTATTTTAGTAAATTCTTCATTATCTTCAAAATTGATTGAAACAAAGGTTGCGTACTTCAATAGAAATTTCATAACAAAAGAGTTAAACTTCTAACATAGTAAGCTTCAAGATTTACACAATGGTTTCAGGTGCAACATAACAGAGATAATTCTCAGTGCACACACACACTTGCATCTACACATTCAAAAGTATTGATGACTAGTTTATTCCATGAAAAACTGAAAAAAAAAAGAAAAAAACAATACTGAGGGTGAACTATTGCGTAGTAAACATTTTTTCTTCTTTAACCGTTATTTTTAATATTTCAAAGGTAAATTCCATTGAATATCATATTTAATTAAAACAATAAATAAATTAGATCTCTCCTAAAATTCATATTACTCTTTACTCTTTTACTTGTTTCAGTCATTTGACTGTGGCCATGCTGGAGCACCGCCTTTTTCTTTGTAAGCCTAGTACTTACTATATTGGTCTCTTTTGCCAAACTGCAAAACATACCAGCATCGGTTGTCAAGTGATGATGTTGGGACAAACACAGACATACAAACATATACACACATACACACACATATATATATATATATATATATATATATATATATAAAGAAGTAAATATATAGCACAACGAAGTACCGATATTTACATTAGCGTCGTATTATTACGTTCGCTATTTCCAGTAAATATCGGTACTTCGTTATGCCATATATTTACTTCTTTGTATATTTTCCCCTCACGGGCTATTCTTTACTGGAAAGCAATACTCTAGTATTGCATTACTAATTTATATATACATATATACATATATACGACGGGCTTCTTTCAGTTTCCATCTACCAAATCCCCTCACAAGACTTTGGTCGGCCCGAGGCTATCGTAGAAGACACTTGCCCAAGGTGCCACGCAATGGCACTGCGCAGTATGAGTGCCCCATTATACAAGTAATATGCTGCATGAGCCGAGACTCATGCAAGTTTTTGTCTTGAAGTACAAGCGGAAATCCGCAGTATGAGCACACGAATCTTTAAGGTAATTCAGTTAATAAAACCAGTTTTACATATTTCTTTTGCATTCTCTTTGTTATAATTGTCGTTTTACTTGTAACTACACCTTTTCTGTTTTAAAACCCATAAAAAATTATTTTCGAGCGGTTGGTGAGTGGGGGGGGGGGCACTGGAATGGATTAATAATATTTTAGCTAATTTCAATGGGGAAAACTGATTTGTAGAACATGTAAATCGTAAGACGAGCTTGGTCATGGAATGAATTGGAATCATGCTGCAAGGTATCACTGTATATATATATATATATAGGCGCAGGAGTGGCTGTGTGGTAAGTAGCTTGCCTACCAACCACATGGTTCTGGGTTCAGTCCCACTGCGTGGCATCTTGGGAAAGTGTCTTCTGCTATAGCCTCGGGCCGACCAAGCCTTGTTAGTGGATTTGGTAGACGGAAACTGAAAGAAGCCTGTCGTATATATGTTATGTATGTGTGTGTATATGTTTGTGTGTCTGTGTTTGTCCCTCTAGCATTACTACTTGACACCGATGCTGGTGTGTTTACGTCCCCGTCACTTAGCGGTTCGGCAAAAGAGACCGATAGAATAAGTACTGGGCTTACAAAGAATAAGTCCCGGGATCGATTTGCTCGACTAAAGGCAGTGCTCCAGCATGGCCGCAGTCAAATGACTGAAACAACTAAAAGAGAAAGATATTATATATATATATATATATATATATATATATGCAAACTTGAAGTATGTTAAAACATGTTTGTGACATATTTCAACTTCTAAAGGCATATTCATTGCAGTTACCATGGAGAAAAATTTCCTCTTATGGTAAAAGGTGTAAAAACATCATAAGACAGAATTTTTCTCCATGGTAACTGCAATGAATTTGTCTTTAGAAGTTGAAATATGTCAAACATATTTTAACCAACCAAAAGTTCACTTATGCCTAAAGACTGCCAGGTGTTGATACTACTAAATGAATATATATATATATATAGCAACACAACTACACACATGCTGTTGGTAATCCCTTTTCCTTTTCTCCTTTCTGACAAAAAGCTACTGACCATCAAGTTAATACATTCCTTGTGCATGCCCTCTTGTTGTCCGTTAATTTTATAATTCATTTATCTGAATTGACTATACATACATACATACATATATATATATATATATATATATAATCTACTTGCAAAATTTTCATTTTGGGCTACATTCTAACATAATCTATTCCTTCTTAAATTTGTGCTATTTTTTTACGATACAAATTTGACAATGCTGTACTATACTCCCAAGTACTAAGTGCAATAAAATCTGTCACCCAACACCGTGGCTTCTTTCAGCACAGTCCACTCTATTGCAAAGTTTCAGGGCAGGTCTCCAGTTTGCAGCTATCTTCCTCCCTCTAACCCAGTTTCAGAGGCCCCTGTAAAAATCAATGGGCACTGCTTTTATCAATACAACACAGACCTTGGACAGGGTTATGAAGAGTGCTGAAACAAACAGCACCACTTCACAGCACTTTTTGTTTAGAAAGATTGTGCAACATGTCAAGAAGTCAGAATGTGTTTAAACAATGGACAACAAATGCACACACACACACACACATACGCACACACACATGTACACACTGAGGTTCAGTTTTGCACATGCACAACCCTGCCACACACTCACATATGCATACAGACCAGGAAACTTGAGTAACAGTCAAATCCGCAGTTTAAATATATAGGAAACCCAACTATAAACCATGTATTGGATACTATTTTTCTTATATTTACAAACTTATGTGTATGTCTCTCTCTCTTGATGGGTGAATGGATGACAAACTTGTAAGTAATGGAACATATGGCCATCTGTAAACAATCATTCAGTTAATGTTTCATGTGTGTATGTGTGTGTGTAAGTGCAAGCATGGCAGTATGGTAAAAAGCTTGCTTCCCAACCACATGGTTTCAAGTTCAGTCCCACTGCATGGCACCTCGGGTAACTGTGTTCAACTATAAGCTGGGAATGATCAAAGCCCTGTGAGTAGATTTGATTGAAGGAAACTGAAAGAAGCCTGTCGTATATATGTGTGTGAGTGGGTGTATGCATATATTTATGTGTGTGTCTTTGTGTCTGTGTTTGTCCCCCCACCATCGCTTGACAATTGATGTTGGTGTGTTTACGTCCCCGTAACTTGGTGGTTCAGCAAAACAGGCCAACAGAATAAGTACTACGCGTACAAAGAATAAGGCCTTGGGGCTGATTTCTTTGACTAAAACCCTTTAAGGTGCTGTTCCAGCATGGCCACAGTCAAATGACTGAAACAAGTAAAAGAATAGTATATATATATGTGTGTGTGTGTGTGTGTGTGTTGTATATATATGTATATATGTGTGTGTGTATATATATGTATATATGTATGTGTGTATATATATATGGGTGTGTGTGTGTGTATATATATGTATATATGTGCATGTGAATATATATATATGTGTATGTATGTGTGTGTGTGTGTATGTATATATATATATGAGTGTGTGTGTGTTTGTGTGTGTGTGCGTGTGTTTGTGTGTGCGTGTGTGTATGTGTGTGTGTTAATCACTCAGAGAATCTAATGAAGGTTTTTTTTGTAATTGAATCACTAAACCTATCACCTTTAAGACCTCTATTATTTCATCAGTTGGGGATCGAATGCTCTGCAAGCTGTAATAGGGAAGGGGCCACAGTCTCCATTTGAAAGGCAGATAAAAGAACACAAACATACTCTATCGTTGGTAAACATATATATTACTTATATAGTCAGAAAAGAACTCTTGTGTGTGCATGGGAAAGAGAGAGAGTAAGAAAAGATAATGATGCCTAAGTGTATTTGAGTATTTAACATATGTCTGTGTGAAAGAGAGAGAGAGAAAAGGAGAGACTGTGTGTGCGTGTGTGTGTGTGTTAGACGAGAGATTATTATAGATGAAAAAGGGAAAAAATCATTGAGTGAGAAAGGCAGAAATTGAACATACATCCATTAAGATTGCACTTGTTACATTCTCGGCTGCTCTCTCTCTGCCTTGCACCAGGAAATATGTTCTCATCTTGCACACACACACACACACATAACATACATACATACATACATACATACACACACATACATACATACATACACACACACACACACACACACACACACACACAGAAATGAAGCAGAGAAGAGGCAGAAAGAATATGTTTAAATGAAAATGCGAAAGAAATTAATGAAGAAATGACGGAAAAGAAAATAACATACAAGATGGTTTAAGGTAGAATAAAATAGAGATAGAACAACAGAGAGGGAGAGAAAGAGACCAAGAGAGACAGAGAGCAGAAGAGAGAGAGTAGGAAGAAAGCGATAATCAGATAGCATTATGTTTATACACAAACAAAATAAAGAATATTGCAAAAAGAATTCCGTTTTCTGGATTTCCATTTTTGTTTTATTTTCTTGTTAAAAGGAGGAATGGCATAACAAAAGACTCCGTGCTAGATTAGATAAGCAGGAAAAATTGACGCAAAACAAACGCCGCCATCATCAAACACGGATTGTATCTTTGGAAAAGGGAAATTATTATTCAAAATGGCCGCAGTTAAAGATGATTCTTATTTTTAGTCCATTATACATACATACATACATACATACGTACATATGAATATGTGTGTGTATTTAAGTATGTATGTGAGTATTTATGTGTATGTAAGTGTGTATATGTGTGTGTGTGTGTGGGTGTGTGGGTGTGGTGTTAGGATGATGTGCGTAAAAATCACAAACAGAAGCCAACGAAAATCGTACACATCAGCTAAATATATGATCTGATTTTTCTAGAAGAATTTTGTTTTCAATACAACTGTACAAAACACATATTTTACAAAAAAAATTCTTCTGCAAAAGCCAGCCATTAAACATTAAAATGCTACGAAGCAGAATGAAACATATGCACATATTCAATAGGACGCACACATATGTATATACAGATATGCATGTACACTTTTGTGTGATTAAATGTCCTTTATATTTCTACTTACTTTCTATTTTTTTTAGAGGAAAAGGGATTAATTTCATAAATAAAACTCTTATAATATATTTTCGTTCAAAATTTTTCACTGAAAATTTGCTTATATAATGTAAGGACAAGACAAAAATGGCTACGAAATGAAGATAACGCAGAAGATGTTTGTCAAATTTTCTTCCATAAATGACAAATATTCAAATAATAATCTATGAAACGATGACGGTCTTTCTTTATTTGCCACAAGATCCAAAACAAGATAACACTACAATGCAATATAACACACACACACACAGACGAGTATTCAATGGAGTTGGATACAACACTGGTGTGTGTGTGTGTGTGTGTGTGTGTGTCGAAACCATATCAGTATGGAAAAGCTGATGTAAATTGATGATACTGAAATATTTATGTTATTTACAAAACTTAACATTCTTAATGTTAAATTGTAATTAAAATTTATATATGTGTGTGTGTGTGTGTGTGTGTGTGTGTATGTATGAGAATATAAATCTTGCTTTCTAGCTTACATAAAAAAACATTGATAAGGTCATTAATTAACAATGAGGAAAAGAAGAAAAGGGTTTATAATTATCAAAAACATAGTTTCTTTATTTTTATCTGAAAAATTATTGAGAATTACTTCCAAATTCTAACCTAAGCTGCAAACGACATTGAAAAGAAAATCACTGCACTTGGGATGTCCCAAAAATATGGCACTTAGACATATTACTTATATGAAAGCAAAACATAAATTTAAATGATATTAAGAACAAGGTATGTGTGTATCTACCTGTAGGTGTGTGTATGGATGTACATATGCCAGTTGGGAAAAAGGAACTTTAAATAATGATGATGAAATGTGTGTGTATGTGTGTATTATACATATATAAACAGTGGAAAATTTGCTAAACTCGTTAATAGAAAAGGAAAAAAATTTACTGGGTCAACATAGGTTTTCAGTTTTATTTGATATTAAAGATCAAAAATAAATATGTTTATATAATGAATATAATTATCAAAAATTAAAACACCGTCACAATGTCCAACAAAGAAGGTCAGGTCATAAATAGAAGCGAATTTGATATAAAACAGCTGGTCGAGAGAGACATTTGCTAAAATATGTTATATTTTAAGACAGAAATAAAATTTTAATAAAAATACAGCTGTTACATTGTCTGGTAACAATTAGCAACTAATAATGGTAATAATGATGATGATGAAGAAGATGAAGATGATTTTTTTTTTTTAACTTTACCACAAGACAGCAAATATTTTGGGGAGAGATGCAGTCAATTTTATCAACCCCAGTAGTTACAGTTGTTATTTGTCTTGCTGAGCCTGGGAGAATAAAAGTTAAAATAAAGACTTCATCTGGATTTGAACCCTGTTGCAGCTTTGGCTCGACACATTGTGCATGAATGTCACAATTGCTCAATGCCCTAAAGATTCATATTTGACTACTCAAAAGACTCCATATTACGACTTGTAAAAATAATAACAGTTTCAAATTTTGGCAGACGTCCAGCAGTTTTACATGGGTGAGATTATAACATCGATCCCAGTGCTGGACAAATAACCATCTTATCAACTCTGAAAGGCAAAAAACAGTGACTTTGTGGTAAGAAGCTTGCTTCCCAACTACAAGGTTCCAGGTTCAGTCCCACTGCATGGCACCTCAGGCAAGTGTCTTCTATTATAGCTTCAAGCCAACCAAAGTGGATTTGGCATACAGAAACTGAAAGAAGCCCATCATATATACATACACACACACACACACACATTTATATATATGTATATATATGGCGGTGTGATGGCAGAAACGTTAGCGCGCCGGGCGAAATGCTTAGCGGTATATATATATATATATATATATATATATATACATACATACTGTTATAATTCAGGATGGTCATTTTTTTTCCTGCCAAATAAACACAGGCACTACATATTCATCCTTCATTTGTTTATTATAGTTCATTGTTTATCTTATGTCCATTGTCTGGAAAGCTTACATCACACACCTGTGACCTCTTCAGCGACCTATCCATCCCACATTTCTCCTCCTGTTCTGTTTAATCCATTCATAAACATATATGTGTGTGTGGGGGGGGGGTAGTTGTGTTTCTTTGTCCCCCACCACTACTTGATAACCAGTGTTGGTGTGTTTACATCCCCATAACTTAGTCGCTTGGCAAAAGAGACCAATAGAAAAAGTACCCGGCTTAAAAAAAATAAGCACTGGGGGTTGATTGATTCGACTAAAAATTGCTCAAGGCAGTGCCCCAGCATGGCCAGTCTAATGACTAAAACAGCTAAAGAAAAAAACAAAAAAAAAAAACGAGAAATGTTGCTAAGCATTTTATCTGAAGCACTAATGATTCTACCAACTCACTACCTTACTACTATTACTACTACTACTACTTTTTAATTTCAGAACAAGCCCAGCAGTTTTAGGGGAGGAGATAAGTCAATGACATTGACCCCAGTTTTTCAGTTTTTGAGACTCATACTTATTCTATCTACAGCCAAAAAGCATAAAAGGTAAAGTTGACTGCAACGGCATTTGAACTCAGAACATAAAGAACCAAAAGAAATGCATCTTGTCCAGTGCAGTAACATTTCTGCGAGCTACTGGCTTAGTAATCATTATTATTATTATTATTATTATTATTATTAAGGTCTCAAGCTGGCAGAACCGTTAGCATGCTGGATGAAATGTTTAGCAGGATTTCGCCCATTGCTACGTTCTGAGTTCAAACTCTGCCAAGGTCGACTTTGCCTTTCCTCCTTTCAGGTTGATAAATTAAGTACCAGTTGCGTACTGAGATCAATCTAATCGACTGGCCTCCTCCCCCAAAATTTCAGGCCTTGTGCCTAAAGTAGAAAAGATTATTATTAATATTAAAGCGACAAACTGGCAGTCGTTAATGCACTGGGTGAAATGCTTAGCGGTATTTCGTCCATTTTTATGTTTTGAGCTTAAATGCCACCAAGGTCAACTTTGCCCTTCATCCTTTCAGAGTCGATAAATTAAGTACCAGTGAAACACTGGGGTCCGTGTAATCAACTAGTCCCCTCCCCCAAAATTTCAGGCCTTATGCCTTCAGTAGAAAGGATTAGTATTATTATTATCATGAATATTAAGACAGCAAGCTGGCAGAATCATTAGCACGCTAGACGAAATACCCAGCAGTATTTCACCTGTCGCTAGATTCTGAGTTCAAATTCCACCACGGTCAACTTTGCCTTTCATCCTTTCAGGGTTGATGAAATAAGTACAAGTTGAGCACTGGGCTCAATGTAACAAATTAGCCCCCACCCCGCCTCACAACCCCACAATTCCAGACTTTTGCCTATAGTAGAAAGAATTATCATTACTATTATTTATTAAGGCAGCGAGCTGGCAGAATTATTAGCACACCAGAAAAAATGCCTAACAGCATTTTGTCCATCTTTATGTTCTGAGTTCAAATTCCACTGAGGTCGACTTCACCTTTCGTCTCTTCAGAGTTGATAAAATAAGTACCAGTTGAACTCTGAGGTCAATGAAATTGACTTAACCCTCCCCTGAAATTGCTGGCCTTGTGCCAAAATTTGGAACCGTTATTGTTATTATTATCGTATTATTATTATAATTGTTATTATTTAGGGCAAGCTGGCAAAGTTGTAAGTACACTGGGCGAAGTGCTTAGCAGTATTTTGTCTGTCTCTATGTTCTGAGTTCAAATTCTGCTGAAGTCGATTTTGCCTTCTATCCTTTTGGAGTCAATGAAATAAGTACCAGTTGAGCACTGGCATCAGTGCAATTGACTAGCCCCTCCCCCAAATTTAAAGCATTGCGCCTATAATAGAAAGGATTATGATGGTGATGATGATGAGGAGGAGGAGGATAATTGCTTAACTTTAATTACTTGAAATTAGCCAAAGAGCAGTTTGTGTAAAGACAGAATTCAGCTCATTTATTTAATACAAGTATCTTACAGGATATTTCTACTTCACCCCTGCAAGAACCACTAGAAAATAAAAGGAAAAAAAAAGATGGTTAAGTATGAGAGACAGATGAACAATAAAAGAATGTGACTTCACACTACAGTCTCTGACCCACTAGCCAATTCGTCTTCTACTATTGCTACCATTCTACCATTCTGATAATAACTACTACTGTTACTACTATTTCTAATATACGTTCACAGATTTAGGTGGGAATTAGAATAGATTTGATTAAATCATTCCTAGCCTTTGACTGGTATTTATATCATACCAACCATAAAAGGATGAAAGGCAAATATTAACTTAGATGGGATTTGAACTCAGAACATAACAAGACAAAACAAATACCACAAAGCATTTTAACCAGAGCTTACCTCTTTCCCAGTTCTGCCATCCACCATTCTAACATATATATATATCGCCATGTCGAATCGTTAGCCCCTACACGCAATTTTTTTCTCTCCTTGTTACTTTTCTGTGTATCTTTCTGTCGAAGAGCGTAGGCTCGAAACGTAAAAGACTTTGTTTTATTTCTGTTCCTGAGTGCCATACTAATACATTGTTTGTTTGTACTCCACCTGCCTTCATCTTTTGTTTATTTTCGTAAACCTTCCCGTTATATATATGTATATATATATATATATATATATATATATACATACATACATACATACATACATACAGACACATATACATACACACACAAGGGGGTGCTGAAAAGTTCCTGGCTTTGGGTAAAAGAAAATACAGGAGGATCAGTTAATGATGATTTTATTTAACATATTCCCCTTTCAGATTCACACTCTTGTTGTTGTGGTCCTTCAGTTTTTCTAAGCTCTTTTAAAGAACTCGGATGGTTGGGCCTCCAATCAGGACCTTTGTGATACTCTTAAAACCAGGAACTTTTCGGTATCCCTTCGTGTGTGTGTCTGTATATATTATATATATATATTACTCTATCTTTGGTATTTGAGTACTATTTTTCCCACCTTGTTTTGCATCTATGTGCTTACTTGTGCATGTGTTGTGTGTGTATACATATAAGGATACTAATTACATTTGACTAAATACAAGGCCAGATGTTGTAGGATTACTGATATATAATATGTTTGATACAACAAAGACAAAACAAAACACTAGAGTACATTCCAGCCAATGTTCTTATTCCTATCCTCTAACCTATACGACAATCTGCCAACCAAGTTGTGGCCACCACACTTTCCTTGACATAGCAGCCAAATTTCCTTCAAATTTCACCCACTTTCATTATTTAAAAAACAAAAAGTGAAACATTAACCCTTTAGCATTTAAACCGGACAAAAGTATTCTACCTGTTTTATGTTCAAACTGGCTAGATCTGGTCTCTCACACCAACCCTACAATATCATCTTAAAAATTAACAGCTACCTCATCAAAATCTCATAGCTACAAGATAATGCACGATTAATTCAAAACAATGTGGATGAAGAAGCATTAATTTTGGCAGAATAATGCGAACACTAAAGGGTTAAACAATACAGTCCTTGATATACACAAAATGGCAAGATAGTCATGGTTGGAACACCTTTAATCATAAGTATCTGCATCCAGAGCTGACCTTCGGCTAAACTTCAACAATAACAGGTTTTCCAGATATTGCAACTTCAATTATTTTCATCTAATTTCTGCTATTTTTACCCAATTACTGCATTTCAGCCAACAACTGCTACAGCCAATTGGCATGATAAACCATTCCCATTCCATTCAATAAATAGTCAGCTACCTATGTAAGATGGTGGTGGTGGCGGCGGCGGTGGTGGTGGTGGTGGCAGTGTTTAATTCCAGGTCAGCTTTAGACTAGCAGACTTCTGACCAAAATGTGCTTCAGTTTTATCGGTGAGCCTTAACTTCAGACATGGTGTACCTAGGACTACATTACCAATTCTGCACTTCTCTTTTCATGACAACAGGGTGTGATTTAAGGGGCAATATGGGCTGTTATTTCTGGTTGGTCAACCAAGTGCAGGATTCCTGTGTGCAATCGGTTGACTTTGGATGGGTGGATTGATAGATGGATGAGGAAACAGACAAACAAAAGTATCTGTGCACACATACACACACACACATCATATATATATATATATGTATGTATGTATGTATATATATATCATCATCATCATCATTTAGCATCCGCTTTCCATGCTACATGGGTTGGACGGTTCAACTGGGGTCTGTGAAGCCAGAAGGCTGCATCGGCCAGTCTGATCTGGCAGTATTTCTACGCTAGGCGCCCTTCCTACAAACACTGCCAGATCAGACTGGGCCGATGCAGCCTTCTGGTTTCACAGACCCCAGTTGAACCGTCCAACCCATGCTAGCATATAATTTATATATATATATATATAAATTATAAAATAATAATTTATACCAGTGGTTAGCATGCGTGATAAAAGTCAGAAGAGATAAATATTCTTTTATAATATAAGAGTGTATAAAAATTTATACACGAAAAGAAGACTACCATGTGGACTTCTTACATGTTAAAGAGGACAGTCAAATCCCAAACCACAAAAAAACATTTTCATGGCTTGGGATTTGACTGCTCTCTTTAGCATGTATGAAATCCACATAGTGGTCTTCTCTTCATGTATAAATTTGTAACACTCATATATATATATATATATATATATATATATATATATATAAAAGAAAATGAGATGACAAAGGAATAAACGATTATCAAATGAACTTCATTAGCTTACAGCTGTTTCTGCTATAAGATGCTGTGGACTCATAGTTGAGTGCCTGAGTAACACCTTATAGCTTCATCAGAGCCTCAAGTAATCACTTCATTCCGAAGCATGAGTATACTGAGTTCCACACCAGTTTATCAGTCTCGCAATGCCTAAGCAAAATATCGAAACACAAAATCTCCATCTGAAAGAGTCTAACAACTAACAATAAAAAAAATAAATAAATATAGACAGACAGACAGACAGACACACACACACACACATATATATATATATATATATTTGGTGATAAGGATTCAATACAATCAAGGCACAACAATACTTGGTATGCTGGAATGGCTAGGCACAATAACATGGAGCTCACAGTCAAGTAAACAACATTGAACACATCAAGTGTTGTTAGGATAAGAACCTCAGTCTCAGAGCTACAGAGAGACTAACAAAAAAGTGTTTGCATATGTATACACACGCACATAATAAAATGAAGGAGTGTGAGTATAATTTTTGACACAAATACACACACACCCAGCTGCTACAAACCAGCCCCAACTCTCTAATAAAACAATTACACACACATTTACAGGAGATATTGCTCTATGACAAATCTTCTGGAGAATTCTTTTGCACAAGACTTTTAAGAATCAAGTGAAGGAAGTGTTTTAAAACCATATCTATATTTTGTATATGCACACACATACATCATCATCATCATTTAGCGTATGCTTTCCATGCTAGCATGGATTGGACAGTTCAACTGGGGTCTGGGAAGCCAGAAGGCTGCACCAGGCCCAGTCTGATCTGGCAGTGTTTCTACGGCTGGATGCCCTTCCTAACGCCAACCACTCCATGAGTGTAGTGGGTGCTTTTTACGTGCCACCCGCACAGGTGCCAGACAGAGTGGGCAAACAGCCACAGACAGATGGTGCTTTTTACGTGTCACCGGCACGACATATATATAAATATACGCACTTAAATATGTACATATATATATATAACACATTGTCTTTTACAGTTCTGATTCAATTATGAGATGTTCACTCAACAAAAATTTGTATTTGTATCAAATTAATCATATGTGTGTGTGTGTGTGTACATGTGTGTGTGTACACGTGGGTGTATGTACACGTGGGTGTGGGTGTGTGTGTATATGTGTGTGTGTACACGTGGGTGTGTGTGCACATGTATCTGAATGTGAGATCATGAGCATATGTGTGTGGGTTGAATATACGTACATGGATACATACACAAAAAAATATCTGCCACACCCTAATATTGTTAATTATTATAATTAGCACTGTTCTCTCATTGAAGACTGGGTCTCTGGAATGATTTGAGCTAGATTTCTAACAAATCATTATTATTTTTATTATTATTCTCCTCCTTGTCCTCTCTGAGAACATCCAAAGCTCTTTTTTATGTTAACAAAAAGAAAAGGCAATTCTTCCTTCTGTAACAAAATATAATGACAGTGCAAGAGAGAGAGGATTCAACTATCTCAGCCGTACAGTACTTTATTAATCCACCAACCTATTACGTATAGTCATTCATTAATCTCACTTATATTGTATTTCATTATGTCATACTCTACTCTTTACTTGTTTCAGTCATTTGACTGTGGCCATGCTGGAGCACCGCCTTTAGTCGAGCAAATCGACTTATTCGTTGTAAGCCTAGTACTTATTCATTGTCAAGCGATATTGGGGGGACAAACACAGACACACAAACATATACACACACATATATACGACGGGCTTCTTTCAGTTTCCGTCTACCAAATCCACTCGCAAGGCTTTGGTCGACCCGAGGCTATAGTAGAAGACACCTGCCCAAGGTGCCACGCAGTGGGACTGAACCCAGAACCATGTGGTTGGTAAGCAAGCTACTTACCACTCCTACACCTATTTATACTATACTACATAAATGTCACTTCATTACCCTTATAGCAAATAAAGTTATGACAACTGTCAACCTTCAACAGTCAATGATATATGACCAGTACAAGAGGACATCTTAACCCTTTCGTTACCAACCCGACTGAAACCAGCCCTGGCTCTGAGTACAAATGTCATGTTTTCATAAGTTCTGAATTAAAATCTTCCACCAAATCTTAGTCACAATTTATGTTCCTAACACTAGATTAATGATAACTAAGTTATTTTACTAAATTCTTTGTTATATTTAAAGTAATTGAAAGAAACACAGAGCATCTCAAAATAAATACAGTAATGAAAGGGTTAAAGTTTAATATTGTCTTAATACTAAATACATTGTATAAACGCAGGGTAGCCATGTACCTTCTCTAAAGCAAGCCACCACTACTTGTTCCAGGCATAAAATCTCATCTCCACCCTCTCGAATACACATCTGCATAGACAAAGGGTCTTTTTCTCTGTCACCCTTTTCTTGTTCTCTCCAGTCTTGCAAGTTACTTGGCAACACAACAAGGGTTGGTGGCACATAAAAAGCCCCCAGGACACACAGTAAAGTAGTTGGCATTAGAGAGGCCAAACACCATAGAAACCACACCAAAGCTGACTTGCAGCACGATGCAGCCTTGTGGCTCACCGATTCCTGTCAAACTGTCCAACCCATGCAACTTGGTAAATGGACATTACATGGAACTTCTCTCCCATATTAACTTTGGTAAGTCTTCAATTCCACATGAGATGCCTTTGCCAATAACATCACACCAACGTAGCTGAGTGACCTTCATCTCCCATTAGGGAGAAGCAATCTCCAAACTATAACATTTGACAGAGTCTGGTGTTCTACACAATTGCAATGGTCAACAAAGCCTACCCAGTATTGAACAACTAATATACATCTGAAATATCAATATACTTTCCTTGTATGTTAAGTAATATGCACATCATAAGTTTTAATAAATAATTCTGCACCTGTCAAAAGTATACACATTACACATCCTACTGTGTGTGTGTGTATACGGTATACCTAATAGAAGTGGCATTAAATTAAAATTGCAATCTGTCTATCATGCTAAATGTATACACATGTTAGAAGGCATGAAGCTGTGGAATCATCTGAGATTAAATCTCTTCATAGACTTCCTGCCTTCGAATGATATGTATACATTTAGTATGATACATAGATGACTGTGTGTGAGTGTTTTTAAATAAAGACACGCCATATATTTCATCTAGTCTTATATATATATATATATATATATATATATATATATATAATTATATATCTGTTAGTCAGTCAGGAAGGGAGTACTCATGACCTAAACAGTTCATTTATCTGTCTCCAACAGCTACAACTCATTATCCTACAAATTTCTAACCTTATGCATCTACCGTAAAACAAATTATTATTATTATTGTTATTAATAATAATTATTATAATTAAGGCAGCGAGCTTAATTATAGGTAGATAGATAAGGGGGAGAGAGAGAAATATATACTTTTATTAGAGTTGTTATGCACACTCCAGTATTCATCACAATTGTTTAACGAATGGGAACGTGAAATTCTGAGTAGCAGCTTTAATAAAAGCATATTACTCTACCTTAGGTATTCGAGCACTATTTTTTCCACCTTGTTTTGTATTTATGTACCTACTTGTGTGTGTGCGTATGTGTGTGTGCGCGCGTATGTGTGTGTGTTTGTGTGTACACATGTGCACACACAGACGTACACGTATACACTCATTCATACACACATACAAAATGTGTCATGTCAACAAATCAAATTTGCTATCAGTGTACTCCCATCCCTTGAACTGTCCTCAATCCCCTTCACTGCTGCCCCTTAATATCTTTATCATTTCAATCATCTCCACTCCCTTATCATTAGAGAGCTTTAGACAAATAGGAATGGGGAGAAATGTGAAACGGATTTGCATCATATTAGTTTTTTAAATAGTTTGTATATTTTTTACATACATCATATATACACACACACACACACACAAAAGTATATATAAACTCACATATATATATATAAAAATATATACACATATATATGCACACACATGTATGTATATATATATATATATATATATATATATACACACACACACATATATATATATGCACACACGTATATATATATATATACACACACACATATATATATACACACAAACATTTGCACGCGCACGCACACACACACACACATGCATAAATATTCTCTTTTGGAACAATGAATCTTGAAGTACTCAATGCTATAAATAATAGTATGTAAATACTGGGTTAAAAATATTGAACAAAAAAAAAAATTCAAAGGCTGCTCATGTACCATGAATCCACATTTCCCATAAAGCTGACAGGCATTCTACCATTGGACAAAAGCAATCCTTTTCACTTCCCCTATTTTAGAGAATTTATTCTTACCAGCGAGAATTGTATGTTGTTGACGTCATTAACATTGAAACATGAAGAATATATACAGCGATATAACACTGAAACCTGAAGTAGATTTAAAGCTATATAACACTGAAACTCAAATATATACATATAAAGTTTATGATGTCAACAATGCATATATATATGCATATATACACACACACACATTCAGTATATATCATCATCATCACTGTTTAGTGTCCGCCTTCCATGCTAGCATGGGTTGGACAGTTCAACTGGGGTCTGGGAAGCCAGAAGGCTGCACCAGGCCCAGTCTGATCTGGCAATGTTTCTACGGCTGGATGCCCTTCCTAACGCCAACCACGCACATTCACAAACACATCATCATCATCATTTGATGTCAGTTTTCCATGCTGGGCTAGGTTGGATGGTTTGACAGGAGCTGGCAGGTCAGAAGAATGTGCCAAGTTCTATTGTCTGTTTTGATTTAGTTTCTTAGTTCTTTACTACCCACAAGGGGCTAAACACAGAGAGGACAAACAAGGATAGACAAACGGATTAAGTCAATTATAACAACCCCAATGTGTAACTGGTACTTATTTAATCGACCCCAAAAGGATGAAAGGCAAAGTCGACCTCGGCGGAATTTGAACTCAGAACGTAGCAGCAGACAAAATACTGCTAAGCATTTCGCCCGGCGTGCTAACGTTTCTGTCAGCTCACCATCTTTTGACTTAGTTTCTATGGCTGGATGTTCTTCCTAATGCCAAGAACTTTACAGAATGTACTGGGTGCTTTTTATGTGACACCAGCAGCAGTAAGCTCACCAAGTACATAAATACATAGATAAACATACAAATGCACATACATATAAGATACACATGCATATTCATATATATATATATATATATAATATATATATATATACACATAAGGAGTCAAAGGACCCTGCTAAGCACAGACCATAGTAGCCAAAGCCCATGCAGTAGAACAGCGTCTTCAGGTAGGTCAGTATGAGAAGTACACGTAAGCCTATGCTATCGTAATACAAGAGTATTACAAAAGCCTTAGAGTGCCTTTAGTAAATCAGAAGTAGTACACCAAGAGAAGATGAACTAAAGTCAACTTTGCTTTTTAGCCTTTCAGAGTTGATGAAATTAGTACAAGCTAAGCACTGGAGTCAATGTAATCAACTAGCCCACCCCTATCAAAATTTCAGGCTGTGTGCCTATAAACAGAAAGGATTATTATTATTATTATTATTATTATTATTATTATTATTATTATTATTTGCTGCATGGACGACGGCAGAAAGGACATGAGAAGGACAAATTATATAAAGAGTAGGGTTTTCACATGATTGATGATGGGAAAAAAAAATGATTAAAAAACGTATACAAGGAAGATGGACATTAAAAGATGATGATGGACTGAAGTGAAACATCCCAATATTGAGGGGTCCAGCCACCCTGAACCAACCAGGGAGCATATAAATCCCAGATTATTTTGACTACCAAGGGGTAAGGGCCCACACCCAGCCTACTGATAGTAGGCCCAGTCACAGGAGTCATTCTTATCACTCTTACTCATCTTTCAGTAAATTCAATGGAAGGCATCACTCGCAGACCACCATAATTTTCTTTGCCTTTTCTATCTAACCTCATATAACTCTCAATGGACTTGAAGATAATGAGTGCTTGACTGAAGAGGAAAGAGTTCATCGTTAGTCCGGGGGTGGGGGACAAATATGAAAACATGGAGATGTTGTCTAGACTCAGGTCATCTCTGGTTAAAAGACCTCCCACAGACCTGCATTTTTATTTTTGTTATCAAACACATTCCTACTATGACTATTTTCATGAATATTTTTAGCTGTGAAGATTAAGACAAGTTTGAGAGAAGAGAAACAAGAAGGGCATTTGGAAGTCTAACGTGTCCTTCCTTTTCTAATATGCTACTGTGTGAGTTACAGAAGATTTGGCTGATATTATTAGCAAGTTTTAAGCAAACATCTCACTGACATTTGGTTGATCAATGTCAAGATGTAAGAAGGCCAGGTAAAAGACATACAGAACCAAAAAGGAAGGAAACAGCAAAAAAAAAAAAGGTGGGGAAGGAATGAGAAAAAAGGGAGTTACAAATAAAAAGAAAATAAAGGAGAAATGGAAAGAAAAAGAGAGAAAGGGAAGAGAAGTAAAGAGAGAGGAAGAATTAAAGGGAAAGATAGAAAAGGAAACAGTGTGAATGGGGAAGAAAGTCAATGAAATAAATATGTAAATGTTTGAAGATATTTGTTGGGTGTCGTGTGCCAGACATGAAAGATAAGGGCACTCAAGTGAAAGGGAGGGGACAGAGACAAAGTAGTAAGGGTTAATGAAAATAAATAGGAAAATAGTCAAATCCACTGATAGTTTACCTTGTGGATTGAGAGTAATGGGGTGAAGAGGGGAGGGGATGAGAAAGGAGTTGATAATGGTGTACACATGCATATATATTTCTTTAATGCCCACAAGGGGGTAAACATAGAGGGGACAAACAAGGACAGACAAAGGGATTAAGTCAATTACATCGACCCCAGTGCGAAACTGGTACTTAATTTATCGACCCCGAAAGGATGAAAGGCAAAGTCGACCTCGGCGGAATTTGAACTCAGAATGTAACGACAGACGAAACATCGCTAAGCATTTCGCCCGGCGTGCTAACGATTCTGCCAGCTTGCCGCCTTGTACACATGCATATACCCACACACACACCCCACTGCTATATAAACATTCCCATTATTGATACACATCCACAAATTCACTCAATTAATCTCACAACCAGCCTACAAAGAGGCTTTTTGCTATGGTTGATTTACCTTCTGGAAACCAAACAGCAGCCAAAATCCACCCACAAATCCCATCCCACTATCTTAATCTGATGCAAATCCACTTTGAAATTCCATGAGACAAGACAAACTTCCTGTTTTTAAAGTGAACTAAATTAAAAACCATCCAAAATTTCTTGCTAATCAAAATTTCCTGTTCTGAACAACCAATTTAATCATGGTTTCAAATTTTAGCACAAGAACAGCAATTTCAGTGGAGGGGTTAAAGTTGATTACATAGACCCCCCCCCCCCCAGTGCTCAACTGGTACTTATTTTATTGGTCCTGGAAGGGCGAAAAGCAAAGTTGACTAAGGTGGAATTTGAACCCAGAACCTAAAGGCGAATGAAATGCCACTAAGCATTTTACTCAACATACTAATGATTCTGCCAGTTCACCACCTTAATAATAATAATAATAATAATAATAATAATAATAATGGTAGTGGTTTCAAATTTTTCCACAAGGGCAGCAATTTTAGGGGGGTGGATGAGTCGATTACATCGTCCCTAGTGTTCATCGGCCCAAAAAGGCAAAGCTAACCTCGGTAAAATTTGAACTCAGAAGAAGCCAAACACACCATTGCACACACCCTTCCAACCAACCACATAACTGTCTCTGATTCTGAATCTCTCTCTTTCTCTCATACACATACATTCAAACACACATAATTTCTAGTGCAACCACCAAGGTACTTCATTTCAAACTGCTTCAGTCAACTCAAGTGAAAATAATACCAGTTATAATTGGGGGATTAACTCTCTAACAGACTGACATCCTGTTCAAGGGTGACATTTTATACTCCTCATTGAAACGACAACACAGACATCAAGATAGCTTCCACTCTAATGGACCTGTAGACTCAAGACAGACCTTAAATTTTTATGTGTGTGTGTGTGTGTGTGTGTGTGTGAGAGAGAGTGCATAATAAACAGCAGAATCTTTTATCTTTCACCTGTTCCAATCATTAGACTGCAGCCATGCTGGAGCACCGTCTTGAAGGATATTTAGTTGAATGAATCAACCCCAGTCCTAATTTTATTTTTATGCTTAGTACTTATTCTATTGGTCTATTTTGTCGATCTGCTAAGCCACGGGAACATAAACAAGCTGACACTGGCTTTCAAGCGATAGTAGAGGACAAACAGACACACACATAGATACAGACATTTATATATATATATATATATATATATTATCTGTAAAATAATATGTGACAATTATTCAATAGCCAAGATAAAACTCTGAGTTTCAAAGAGATGGTGTTGTGGATTTCCACCTCGGCATCCGAAACTCAGAGTTTTATCTTGGCTATTGAATAATTTTCACATATTATTTTACTGATAAATTTCCTCTATTTACATAATATTGAGGTCTCTTTCTTTCTTTTGTTATCTTACCATTTTTACCAATATATATATATATACACATACACACATATATATATAAATGTATGACAAGCTTCTTATAGTTTACGTCTACCAAATCTACTCACAGGACTTTGGTCAGCCCGAGGCTATAACAGATGACACTTGCCCAAGGGGCTACTCAATGAGACTGAACCTGGAACCATGGGGTTGGGAAGCCAACTTCTTACTACACAGTCCCACCTGTACCTACATGACCACGCCTGCATAAATTTTACATACAATTCATAATTTGTCTTTGACAGCTGTTTCAATAGAATTAAAATATTCTTTGTATAATAATTAACAAAATGTAATTGAATCATGATAGGTTATTCATTTCATCAGAACAGAAAGACAAAATAAATCCCGATGAGATGGGCAGCCCATCACATTAATTATGTACATAAATTATTTATAATTACATAAATGATGATGTTTTCATTCCAATAAAATAGAGGAAGCAGAAATATCAACAATAATATCTTACCATACTTTGCAACAATATGGTAATAAATTATCATTAATAATGTTGTCACTTTGAAGCTATCACAGCTGACACAGAAATGAAATAGAGTAAGCCCTTAATATATATACATACATATATATGTGTGCCTTTGTGTCTGAGCTTGTCCTCCCCTAACATCCCTTAACAGCGGGTGTTGATGTGTTTATATTTGTCTTTATGTTCTGAGTTCAAATTCCGCAAAGGTTGACTTTGCCTTTCATCCTTTTGGGGTTGATAAATTAAGTACCAGTGAAACACTGGGGCCAGTGTAATTCCCCAAAATTAAGGCCTTGTGCCTTTAGTAGAAGGGATTATTATTATTATTATTATTATTATTATTGTTATCATTATTATTATTATTATTATCATCATTATTATTATTATTATTATTATTGTTGTTATCATTATTATATTATTATTATTATTATTATTATTGTTGTTGTTATCATTATTATTATTATCATTATTATTATTATTATTATTATTATTGTTGTTGTTATCATTATTATTATTATTATTATTATTATTATTATTATTGTTGTTGTTATCATTATTATTATTATTATCATTATTATTATTATTATTATTATTATTGTTGTTGTTATCATTATTATTATTATTATTATTATCATCATTATTATCATACTTTCTTTAATCAGGCAGATGAGGCAGTTTTCCTTTGCCTGGTGATGGTAACAAAAGACATTTTCTGATGGACAATGACTTTCCTCTTTGGCAGAGCCCTAATCAACTTTTTCAAGTTTCACTTGAAAAGAAAAGTGAGGGTGGAGAGAGAGGTGCTACCCTCAAGTGAATTTATCAAAAAGTGGGTGAAAATTGCAAAAATGGCAAGAGTGGATGGTATCACTCTAAAACCTGTGATTAGAAGAAAGGAGTTGCAAAGGACACTCGTCCATGGTATTCAGGGTGATCTTGGATGGTGAGGTTCCTCGATTTGCCCTAGATCCTCCTGGGTCAGGAGGGCCACATCGCTATCATCATCTCCACTTGATTTTTATTTTCATTTTATTTCAGTTTTATTATTATATACTGTGTATGCTTCCCTGCTCTATCTTATTGTATACTTTCTATACATCTATATATATATATATATATACGCCATGATAGATCGCTAGCCACTACACATTCTTTATTTTCTCTCCTCGTTTCTTTCTGTGTCCCTTTCTGTGGAAGGGCGTAGGCTCGAAACATTAAAGACTTTTTCACTTCCTGAGTGTTATACAAATACATCTGTTTGTTGTGTACACCACCTGTCTTCGTCTTTTGGTTTTTTGTGAATTCTCCCCCTATATATATATATATATATATACTCTCTCATTTCATTATATGTAAATCTCCACACTTGAGGTCTGTCATTGTATAGTCCCCCTCATCTTTCATTCTTGTAGCAAATAAAAGAAATTATTATTATTATTATTATTATTATTAATATTATTATTATTATTATTATTATTATTATTATTATTATTCAGGTCGCAAATTTACCGGAAAATTTTTCAAGCCAAACTAAAGACACCTCACAGGACAACCTTCCAAAATGGGAGTAAAGAATATATGCCAGTAAGAGAGGAGCTATCTACAAAATTAATTTGGTCCAAACAAAAGAAATGGTCTTTTAACTTGGCTAAAATCCTTCACAATATTACAGCTGGTGACGAAGTGACACTTTATGTATAAAATTACGTGCATAGATACACACACACACACACACACACACACTTAAATGAATAAATAGACACAAATTGAATACATAGTGAATTTTTTTTTCTTTTGTGCATATATTAAAATGTGTGTATGTTTATGCATGTGTGAATGAGCATGTGTGTGCATGTAGCTATATATGAATATGAATGATATATACACACACACACACACATGAATGTCATGTATGTATATGTAAACATACAAACTTTTATTTGGAAATGAGTTTGATCGTAGGATACAAATAAACATAAATACTCCACATTATGTATTGAGTTCTATTTTAATTATTTCTATAATCTTATACCTACACAAATACCTACTTACATAGACAGAGAGAGAGAGAGAGAGATTTATTCAACCCATGCTAGCATGGAAAACTGATGCTAGATGATGATGATGTATATATATATATATATATATATATATATATATATATATAAAGGGAAAGTTTACGAAAATAAACAAAAGACGAAGGCAGGTGGTGTACAAACAAACAAATGTATTACTATAGCGCTCAGGAATAGAAAAAGTCTTTTATGTTTCAAGCCTACGCTCTTCGACAGAAAGATACACAGAAAAAAACAAGGAGAGAAAAAAAATACGTGTAGTAGCTAACAATCTATCTGGGAGAGAGAGAGAGAGGGGTGGTCAGAAAATATAACTGTGTTTAAATGCATATTTGGAGAGTATTGATTGTTTTGTGTCAATTTTTCTTTTCATTGTTGTTGTTATTGAGTAACCCGGTCAGTTTCAAAAGAGCAATCTTACACCAGAACAAATGTTCATTAGCAACAAGTCTTAAATGACGTACATCCAGTTATAGTCTGCTTTAGAACAACGCTTATAAACTCCCTTTATATAGCAGGAGATGGTTGTGTTGTAAAACTGTGTGGCAGCCATGTTGTATATCTGTTTTACTGTCCTGTCTGCTCATAATAATCATCAAAAGCTTCGTTATTGGTCACAATGGAAAATAACAAGATGGACATGGCCAGTGAATAGTAGTCTTGATTTTTTCCCCCCACAGATTTTACTAAAAATAATAATTGTGAATAAGGTTCAGACAGACTTTACGGCTGTTGTAACAATGGAAATCTCTTCTTTTTTTTTTCTGAACAAATGAGTCGTCTATCTATCAAACTATATATCTATTTCTTTATTACCCACAAGGGGCTAAACATAGAGGGGACAAACAAGGACAGACATAGGTATTAAGTCGATTACATCAACCCCAGTGCGTCACTGGTACTTAATTTATCGACCCCGAAAGGATGAAAGGCAAAGTTGACCTCGGCAGAATTTGAACTCACAACGCAACGGCAGACGAAATACAGCTAAGCATTTTGCCCGGCGTGCTAACGATTCTGCCAGCTCGCCGCCTTCTTCTATATATCTATTTATCCATACACACAGTTTCACATTACCAGGATTTTTACATTTTCTTAAGAACTTCAAAAGATATGAAATAAGTCGCTTTAACAGAGGAACATAATGTCTATAATTCTATAAATAATAGCATGTGGAATATTATGCTAAAAATTCTCTGGATAGAAAAGAGTCAAAGGTTACTCTTGGAGCATGAACCATGACAAAAGTGTCACAAGCAACCTTCAACATTTTTCTTTCCATGAAGTTTTTAACCCAATTTTCTACAAGATATTAGATGTGGCTTTATCTACATTGATTTCCATCATTAAAATTATTTACCACATATTATATTATAATATCATACACTATATTATTTATCATACATACATACATAGACAGACAGACAGAGAGGTAGACAGACAGACAGACAGACAGGCAGGCAGGCAGGCAGGCAGAGACAGATAGACAGGACAGACAGACAGACAGGCAGGCAGGCAGGCAGACAGACAAACAGACAGATAGACAGACAAATAGATAGATAGATATACACACACATTTGTATTTCTTTTTACATAATTGCATTGGTCAAGAGGAAATGGTTATACCCTTGGACTTTACAGGCCTCTGAGACCAGGGAGATCAACACAGTTAACATTCATCTTGGACAATTGCAAGTTGATGGTTGCAAGAGAAATGTGTGCAAAACAGGACTTTCCAGAAGGCTGACATGGCCAGAAAATTGATAAGGGAGTACCTGAGAATACTCCTAGAAAAGATAAATGGAGTAACAGCAAAGAGGAGGGATAGAAATGTGTACATGATTGTGCACTCAAAGGAAAGAGAGTAGAGTACAGACTGACAAGCAAAGTGAGTAGAGTTGGAGTGAAAACTAGAGTAGGAGTTCTTGGAGACAGCCTTGTTGAAATAATGATGGAGAAACAACAGGCGCAGGAGTGGCTGTGTGGTAAGTAGCTTGCTAACCAACCACATGGTTCCGGGTTCAGTCCCACTGCGTGGCATCTTGGGCAAGTGTCTTCTGCTATAGCCCCGGGCCGACCAACGCCTTGTGAGTGGATTTGGTAGACGGAAACTGAAAGAAGCCTGTCGTATATATGTATATATGTGTGTGTATGTGTGTGTGTGTGTTTGTCCCCCTAGCATTGCTTGACAACCGATGCTGGTGTGTTTACGTCCCCGTCACTTAGCGGTTCGGCAAAAAGAGACCGATAGAATAAGTACTGGGCTTACGAAAGAATAAGTCCCGGGGTCGATTTGCTCGACTAAAGGCGGTGCTCCAGCATGGCCGCAGTCAAATGACTGAAACAAGTAAAAGAGTAAAGAGAAGATGGAAAGGCCTGATGATAATTATAGGAAGTGGTAGGCAAAATAGAAGTTTAGGTATGAATCCTTGATTTCGATCAGAGTAAAATGGAGATGATGCAGAAAAGTATTTTATTTACAATCATATCAGTAAAAGAAATTGCATAATGAGAGAAAATAATAAAAGTGGAGGTATTTAACCCTTTAGCATTTAAACCGGCCATATCCGGTCAAAAGTATTCTACCTGTTTTATGTTCAAACTGGCCAGATCTGGTCTCTCACACCACCCTACAAATCGTTTTAAAAATTAAACAGACCTCATCAAAATCTCATAGCTACAAGATAATGCCTGATTAGTTCAAAACAATGTGGATAAAAAAGGATTAATTTTCGCAGAATAATGCGAACACTAAAGGGTTAAACCACAACAAAGGCGGCAAATTGGCAGAACTACTAGCAGCATTTTGTCTCCCTTTACATTCTGAGTTCAAATTGTGCCAAGGTTGACTTTTCCTTTCATCCTTTTGGGGGGGGGGTCTATAAAATGAGTACCAGCTGAACACTAGGATTGATTTAATCAACCTATCCCCTCCCCCCGAACTCACTGGCCTTGTGCCAAAATTTGAAACCTGTATTTAAGCCATGACTGTACAAGAGGAAGATGAAGCATAAGTGGCTGGTGAAAGTTTTAACCCTTCAGGTACATCAATATTTGAGTATATCATCCTGACTGTCGCAAAATAAGTACAAAAATTAATATTTTAAAATGTATTTATTTATATATATAATATATATATTTTTATTTATTTATTTATAACAACATATGTAAACAAACTTTTTTTGTGTACACATCAAATGTGTATCGTAAATACCTAATCTTTCTGCTGTTTTCATGGCTATACAGTGTTCGAAATATTACTTTCTTGTCATCATCATCGTTTAACGTCCACTTTCCATGCTAGCATGGGTTGGGCGATTTGACTGAGGACTGGCGAACCAGATGGCTGCACCAGACTCCAGTCTGATCTGGCAGAGTTTCTACAGCTGGATGCCCTTCCTAACGCCAACCACTCCGAGAATGTAGTGGGTGCTTTTTACGTGTCAGTATGATATATATATATATATATGGTATGATAATCAGAAATTGCTATTGCTTATTGATGACTTTGATCTATCTACATACATTCGGAAAAATCCTCTGTTGATGGCTCTTGTACTTGAAGGGTTAAAGACAATATGGACAACACTGTGATTGGATGTGTAAGGAATTTCATTGGTTTCTAGTTCTACTGTATTGTCAAAGAAAAAATCTAGTGAGAAAAGGGGATCAAGATGAAGATTTAGTGGGAAAAGGATCAGAAAACATGGACAGCTATAACACAATCTAAGGTCTGGTGAAAAGCCGACAACCAGAATAAAGTAGAATACAGTGGCTAACAAGCAGCATTTTACATCACTATAAAATTACATGTATTCATGTGCATGTACATATTTATATATGTATGTATATATCTATATATATATAATATATATATATATATATATAAACGATAAACATTGCCCTTTTCAAGCCTAGCCAGGCTCATTGGCCTGGTTTCCTGGTTTCTGTGGGGTATGTGCTCCCCCCAGCTGGATGGGATGCCAGTCCATGCAGCGTTACTCAAGAAACAGGAAGAGAGAGTGAGAGAAAGTTGTGGCGAAAGCGTACAACAGGGTTCGCCACCACCCCATGCTAGATCCTTGTGAAGCTTTTAGGTGTTTTTGCTCAATGAATACACACAATGCCCGCTCTGGGAATCGAAATCGCGATCCTCTGACCACGAGTCCACTGCCCTAACCACTGGACCATTGCACCTCCACACACACATATCTATATATATATATATATATATATATCAATGCTCTTAGCTTAGATTTTCCTTGGGGCTGGGCAGATTGGAGCAATCTAAAGATTAATCAGCCAAAATTGCGAGGATGATCCGGTTCTTGACCGAGGATAGAAGGCTTCGAATGACCCATCCTTGTTCTTTTGTATCATCTATCTGGATGTTTTGTTGTCCTTTTTTGTATCACCTAGTTATCCGGATGTTTTGCGTTCTTGTCCCCTTTTGTATTTTATTTAAATATATATATATATATATATATATACACTCATACACACACTGTGCATACATGACTAAGGACATATATGTGAGTAAACACAAGAGAAATACAGAGACAAAATACAAGTGTAATATTTCTTTTATATATATTATGATGATGATGATTTTATATATAAATGAAATATTACACTTGTTTTTAATGCAATTACTGTAAAAAGATTACAATACTTTTAATATTATTGTGCAATTCATCCATTTTCTGCTTAAATAAATACACAGACACAGACACACATATAATACTCTGTGTATGATTGTATGCATATGTGTTGATGTGTTTAGATCTATTTTGCATGTACAGTTTGTTTGTGTGTTGTGTGGTGTGTGAGTATAATGAGAGATGAGTCATGGTATCGATTGTTCAAAGTATGCAATTCAATTGTCATTAGCCAAAAATCTATTTATCAGCATAGGAGCCTTTTTGTCATGAATGTCTGACAGTAATAGGGGGGAAAAGGATGTTTATAGGCATGCATGCCTATAGTCACCAACACAAACGCTTAAGGGACACACATTACATAAATATATATATATTTATGTATGTGTGTGTAATATATATATATATATATTGTAATAATAATGATGATGATAATAGTAATAATTGGGAACTATTCCTAAAGATCTGAACAAATGGGTAGAGGAAATGGGCATAAAACCCAGTTTAGAACAGCTGCAGAGAACAGTGTTATTAGGGACAGCTAGAATACTTAGGAGGGTTCTTGGCATCTAAGGTTACTTGCTGTAACCCGATAGGAGGGTTTTTGGCATCTAAAGCAACTTGTTGTGGCCTGATGTTAGGATTTTTTTTTTTCTTTTGCAACAGTCTAAATCAGTTGAGTGTATATGAATAATAATAATAACAACAACAACACAACGACAACGACGACAATAACAACAACAATAACAATAAATGATCTCGAATTTTGGCATAAGACCAACAATTTTGGCGGATGTGGGGTAAGTTGATATAATCGACCACTGTCTTTAACTGGTACTTAATGTTATCAACCATGGTTGGTGATGATGATGATGATGATGATAATAATAGTAATAATATA
>NC_043021.1:7673804-7676304 GCF_006345805.1 Octopus sinensis
TGGTTAGAGCGTCGAGCTTACGATCGTGAGGTTGTGAGCTCGAATCCCAGACCGAGCTGCGTGTTGTGTTCTTGAGCAAGGCACTTTATTTCACGTTGCTCCAGTTCACTCAGCTGTAGAAATGAGTTGCGACGTCACTGGTGCCAAGCTGTATCGACCTTTGTCTTTCCCTTGGATAACACTGGTGGCGTGGAGAGGGGAGGCCGGTATGCATGGGCGACTGCTGGTCTTCCATAAACAACCTTGCCCGGACTTGTGTCTAGGAGGGTAACTTTCTAGGTGCAATCCCATGGTCATTCATGACCAAAGGGGGTCTTAAAAAAATATATATATAGCAATAAGAAAATGGAGGGGATCAATAGGTGGTTCATCAACTTTTAGACATTATATTATGTTAACTTATTTATTTATTTACTATATATATAGATATATATATATTTCGTTTTTATATATCAGTAATTATCACTTTAAATACTGATGATTTGACTCCAGTTCATTATTATTCCTGGTATGTGGGTATGCTGGTTACTACCTGTAACCTTAGGTATTCATCCAGAAGCTGTCAATAGTCTTTCAAGCACTTAAAACCCTCCTGATAATCTTTGTTGTCCGTAAGAGGCAAACTTCCTGTAGAAGCTCCACAGGACATTCTATTCCAATCACCTTCAACCAATTATTATTAGTATTATCATTATTATTATTATTATTATTATTATTATTATCATTATTATTATCATTATTAATTATTATTATTATTATTGAGTGAGAGAGCAGTGCATGCCATCAATGTGACACTGGGGTAAAATATACAAAGTCCAGTATACCCATCATGACTACCCGTCAGATTATTATTATTATTATTTTTATTATTATTATTATTATTACTATTAAGGAAGTAAGCTGGCAGAATATTTAAAGCATCGGAAAAGGTGCTTTGCAGTATTTCTTTTGGCTCTTTATGCATGGATTCCAAGTTCTACTAGGGTCAACTTTGCCTTTCATCCTTTTGGGGGTCAAGTACAGAGTTGATGTAATCAACCAACACCCTTCCCTTAAACTGACTAGCCTGGTGCCTCAATCAGAAATAATAATAATAATAATAACAACAACAACAATAATAATGAAATTATTATCATTATTATTATTATTATTTCTATTGCAGTGGATTGACAGAATCATTAGAGCATCAGGCAAAATACCTTGCAGTATTTGTTGTGACCAGGTTCTGGGTGCAAGTCCAGGTGAAGAGGAATTTGTCTTTCAGATCACCGGTCTCAATAAAATAAACTACCACAAAGCACTAGGACCACTGGCAGTGACTATCACCCCACTGCTCTGAAAAAATGTTGTTGGCCTTGAGCCAAAGTCAGTAAAACCGTCATCATCATCAACATCATTACTATTCTCATTATTAAGGTGGCGAACTGACCAAACCATTAGCATGCTGGCTTTACGTTCTGAGTTCAAACTGCACCAAGGTCAACTCTGTCTTTCATTCTTCCGGGATCAATAAAATAAGTACCAGCTGAGTGCTGAGATTGATGTAATGGACTATCCCCCTCCCATAAAATTTCAGGACTTGTGCCTGCAGTAGAAAGGATTATTATTATTATCATAATTATTATTATTATTATTATCATTGATGTTATTAATATTAATAAGGTGAAGCCCTAGAATCAGACGGTACTGTACTTAAGTCATTTTAATCACTTAAACCTCCTTCCTCACGCAAATCTTTCAATGAACATTCTATTGTAGTTATTATTATTATTATTATTATTATTATTATTTTTATTATTATTACTACTACTACTACTATTATTGCAGTTGTTAATAATGACGCTGTAAAAAGCAATTTTTGTTATTAATTAACAATAATTATTTATTTTATACTGTCAATAATAATAATAATAATAATAATATTAATGTGTTTAACATTAACGTCGTAGACATTGTCAGGATTGTCATCACCTTTATCACAGTCGACATTGTCATCAATATTTTTTTCGACCATATTGATCATTTGGAAATTTTGTGACATTATTGGTACATTTACGTAAGCAAAAACACCAAAAAGGTTTTAAAAAAAGGGGACAGAAAAAGTGAGGAGAATAAAGAAAAGATACCCAAAAAACATCGGACTGAAAAATCTATTCTTTTAGTCACGAGTATCAGCCTAACTATTGGAGTGCAATATCGACATCGTTTTATATCATTGAAAGAAATTTTGTTATAAATTAACACAAAAACATATTCATTACGATTCTTCTTTTCAGCATATATTACACACACATACACACACACACACACAAATAAATTCACAAACAATGGAATGAAACTAAAAGAAAATTCTATATTATGTTCTTATAATGTCATAACAAATGAAATATCAAGCATTAAGAAAAAAAACATTAAAAGATTCATATTATATATATAAAAGCATAAAACTATTATTAGTAGTTCTTTTAGCTGTGTATCAAACTGATATATATATATATAT